>NW_022145612.1:2278329-2578187 GCF_000002235.5 Strongylocentrotus purpuratus
TAATGAACAACTGTGATTTCTGTGCAAATATTCATAGTCCAATGAGTTATCTCGCGAACTATTGTGGCTAAACACAATTATAGGTAAGATTCAATTATCACAGCGGAAAATTACAAATAAGGAATCAAACTGAAATTCAGGGTTTTACGATATATGAAGGAATACTTAGAACTTTATAAGAAAGGATGCAGAATAGTGTACATCTCACAACTAAAACTAAAACTAAAACGGTTTTCAAAATTTGTAATTCCAATCATTACTATCTTGATAATTAGACGGGCGATCGGCTTGTATAAGTCATGGAGTTCCTGACTGACCTAAAGGTTTATAATTATCATTGCAGCATGAGCTAAATCAAGGATTATTTCTAAGAATCTAAGACAAAGTTACCCGGCCCTTCAACTTAAATTTATCTAATAGAATACATGGACATATAAAAGCAATCCAACCGAAGTAATAACCAATGAACCGGCCTATACTTTTCTACTAACCTACTTATGCGTATTTTCATTGTCTTTTTAATGTAGTTTTCAATAAATATATGCTTCTACATTTACTGATATTAACATTTGAAATACATCGATAAATAATATAGTATAAAATATCAGTTACAGGCCAAATCGTGTATTTCATCTCAGTACGTTCAAGTATTCTGATAGCAAACTTATCTCCATCTTTATCTCGTTTGTTTTATGATAATTTTACCATATACGCGTAACCTATAAACATTAGATATTAATCTTGAAATCAAATCGGTTTAATGTGTTTGGTTGTTGTGATATGGCTGATCAAGGTTCTCAAAAGAAGAATCGTGATGAATTTCTATTTCATTTCAAGATTCAATTTGTGGATAGTGCGCTCATGTACTATAATTAAATTCAAGTTACGAGATTTGTGATTTGTGTGATTTGTCTTTGTGATTATTTAATATTGCATACAATTTTCCACTCCAGGAATTTGCAAGTCCCCTCTTTTTACACAAATATTTCGAATACCCTCACCTTTGTATGGACAAGATGCTTTTAAAACTTAAGCGGGACTGCACTACTTGTGGCTACTTGTTCCCTCTATGCAGCAACAATGCCTAAGTGGTACCCTTTGGATCCCCATGTTTCCTTTTTCTACTGTTAATTGAGAGCTGATTTGGTGAGATAACTTCCTGCTAGTGACCGTGAAGGGAGGTCTAATCCCTATGCCCATATTAGTGCAGATAGGCTTTAAGATATTTTTTTAAACTCAAAGATTCGATTATAATCAATTTTGATCATAACTCTATAAGCAAATAAATGGAAATATTGACAACGGAATCTTTTCAAGCTTCCCCTGAAGCAATATTCTAAGATAATTCTCTGGATTTCTATGTTCTATGGAATTATTGTTGTCTTGAGCAGTAAGATGCAATAAGATCTCGTACCACCATAATCCTTTCCAAAGCTTTGCAAAGTTAGAAAATACTGCATGCGCCATGTTAGAAATGTATTTAGAAAGAAAAACAAATCATGTGAGAAAATGGTGGGAGGCGATGTACAAAAAAAAAACTAACAGAAAACAAAAATAGACAAATAGATAAATAAGAATTTAAAACACAAAGACATGAATTGTCACTTTCGAATAATAATATGAGACACCTAGTGCTTATTGATGCTTCCTGTTCCTGCAAACGAGAGTGGGGGGGGGATAAACCATTTATATGGTTTAGCTGGAGTGGATTATGTATGTTATATGTCCTCAATATTGTATATATTGTATATATGTATATGTATATTAGTGCAGATAGGCTTTAAGATATTTTTTTAAACTCAAAGATTCGATTATAATCAAAATTTTGATCATAACTCTATAAGCAAATAAATGGAAATATTGACCAACGGAATCTTTTCAGCTTCCCCTGAAGCAATATTCTAAGATAATTCTCTGGATTTCTATGTTCTATGGAATTATTGTTGTCTTGAGCAGTAAGATGCAATAAGATCTCGTACACCACCATAATCCTTCCAAAGCTTTGCAAAGTTAGAAATACTACTGCATGCGCCATGTTAGAAATGTATTTAGAAAGAAAACAAATCATGTGAGAAAATGGTGGGAGGGATGTACAAAAAAAAAACTAACAGAAAACAAAATAGACAAATAGATAAATAAGAATTTTAAAACACATACATGAAATGTCACTTTCGATAATAATATGAGACACCTAGTGCTTATTGATGCTTCCTTTTCCTGCAAACGAGAGTGGGGGGGGGGGGGTAAACCATTTATATGGTTTAGCTGGAGTATATATGTGTATATGTCCTCAATATTGTATATATTGTATATGTATATGTGTAGTAATTTGGGCAAGTAAAGCCCCCACAGTCTGATTTAGAGTGCAGAGGTTGAGAAAGTTCTGCGTTGTGATCGTTGTTTAGATGCCTGATATTGACTGGTAAATTGTTTAAAAACGATTATTTGATTATTGTCAGAAGTAAACAGATATATCAAGAATTATTAGTGAGAGGCGTAGTGGTCTAGGGGATAAGTCACCAGGTATCACCAGAAATCACATGGTACGGACCCCGAAATTGCCAATATTTACACAGCTGAACATTCAGCCTTAATGAGGGTAATTAGGCTGATTAAATCCAAAGTTGTTTGGACGCGCATGGAGACATTGTTAAATATGTAATATGTGCTATACAACAACTGTGTATAGTTATTATTAGTAGTAGTATTGAAAGTCTATGATGACTTATGTGAATATTATCTCCCGTAGCTGTACAGACTGATCCTGTTAGTACCATCACAGGTGGACCCATGACACCCTCTTGAGCAAAATTCGTGTTTAGACAAAACTATACTTGTAGATAAACAACCCGATAACAAACCCATGATAAAGTTCGAATCTTACAAAATGAAAATAAGGCAGTGAATGAAATGACTTTGAACCTCAGAGTTGCAAGATAAAAGTATAGTGTGTTATCACCATTTTTAAGTAAACTTGATTTTAGTGGTGGGTTGATTAGTCCCTGGTTCGGTGGCACAGATACATCCGGAAATTGGCCCCTCCAAGAACAGACTTTTGGCTATTTTCTTAAATCCCAAGTTCCGTTCTCGGTAGTGGGTACATCTTTTCTACTTCTTCTCGGGTTAACACCTCCTTTACTCGGCGAAAGTTCAGGCGATATTCGTCGATAATAGGACTATAGTTTTACTACCATTGGTTGGTGGTAATAGATAGCTGTCGTACATTCGGAAGGTGATGTGTTTGCTATCCTATTCAAGATGATTCTCAGATTACTTTTACTCGCTGCTGTCACAGTGCAAGGTAAGTTCTTGGTACACGTTGCGCCCACATATTGCTTATTCGCCTATGAACTACTTGGGATTGTGGAAGTTTTTAGAAGACACATGTAGTTGGAAAGTGTTATGAATCTTTCTAATGTTGTATATTACCTATATAGAAGAAAAATGCGTAATTAAACATGGCTGTTGTAAAATAGACAAAGCATTCTTGTATTATTTATCTACACATTGGCTATGATGGCATATATTCTTCTCATTATGAAAACAGAGAACATAACAAAGAACACAATAGAAGTGTAGCAGGTTATTCAGGGGGCAACACGCCCCTCGTCAAAGAGTTGTATTCATAGTTTGATACACATTGTATAACCACGCGCCCCCATATAAATTTGATAACCCTTTTACATGTTTGTCGGGGATTTTAGAGGTAGTCATTCTTGTAAAAAAAAAAAGTAAAAACATCTTTTTGTTTCCCTTCTCCATATTTGGACATTAAAGTAAAAAAAAAAGGGCAAAAAGTCTGCATGGATCAACCAGGGCACTAAATCCTAACATTTAAAAGTCATATAGTTTTAAATGTTTAGGGGTGGAAATTGATGAACACCTTACTTGGGATATTATTGTTAAAAGACTTACCAGATTGATTTCTATGAAACTGTTCTCATTACGTAATATGTCCCAATATTTAGATGTTAAATCCTTAAAGCTCACGTATAATACAATTATTTTACCATGTATTGACTATTCATGCACAACCTGGGGAGATTGCTCAAGGCAAAATAAAGAGTTACTCGTACGGTTACAAAAGAGAGCAGCACGTATAATTACATCCAACTATGACTTTGAAAATGTTAGAGGTGATGATTTAATAACAATTAATGAAATGGCAAACATTTGAAGAAAGGAGAAATTATTTTTTTTAGCTGTTTATAACTTAAATACTAGAGCCGCTGACAAAACAAATGTTTGTATTCTACCATGTATGTATATACAGGACCAATATGAAAAACAGCCTTGGTTGATATTGTCATCCTGTATAAATATTTGTAAATAAATAAATAAATAAATAATGTGTCTTTCCAATTACTTGAAAAATAAACCACTGAGATGATGATTTTCACTTCAAGAATGAGATTCTGTATTGAATTATTTCCTCTTATTAAAGGTACTATGTCCCTTTTGCAGCCAACCTCAAATTCTGTAGAACTTTGCAGGAATTATGAATATATCATGTATGTCCTATCTGTGAAATAAACGTTAGCAGTGTCCTAATATTCAAATTATGCAAGGAAACCCTTTTACTTGCTAGACTTCACTGTGAGACACTATTGAGTGACTGATTGGCTGGCTTTTTCTTCTTTGGTAATAACATACATGAAATGAGCTGTAAAGGGTACATTATCATTTGTCTACATCAATAACCCACTTCTTGTGATGGCCAAAATTAAACTGATTGAATCTTTGCGCACCTTAAACGTATGACCATTCGGTACAATGGTCTGAAAATCAAGACTATTACTTATTGGCTCTATAGCTCCTAAGTCGATTTGACAACTAATAGTCATTATTTTCCCACTTGAAGACATTTTCAAGCCCCATCTTTTTTAGGGAAGTTCTAAATTAGTATCATCTTTCAAATGCCGTTGGAATTTAACCTTTTCATTTTTTTGGCCTGCGAATGGGACATAGTACCTTTAAAATAAAACCTGAGAAGAATTCATAATCGCACAAAAACATAAATTGAGTGTTGAAATATTTATTAACACTTAAGAAAAAGAAGGAAATCAAATATCTCTATCATGTGACGCTATATTTGTGCCATAATGAGTGTATCAAATGTTTTCATTTAAAAGAAGTGTCTGCAAAATAAAAGTTAGATTATTTGTAAATCTAGGAAATGTTAATAAGCAAATAGTATATTAGATGTTATTTTGATTTTATTGATATCGTATGCTAGTTTTGCAGTCACTTCACTATGATTATGATTGCCTTTTATTTAATCGGTTTATACCCTCAGGGGCGTATCCAAGTCATGAAATTTGAGGGTAATTCCCCCCATCACTTTGGAGGATTCTTTACTAAATCTAGCCTTGAAGGCGACATAGTTCTTTGGGTTGCTCGACTCATGCTCCTGCCAAAATTGCTCCGCGTTAATTTCCTACACCGATCGAATTCTTAACTTTGACTGCAGGCACAACAATATGCCTAACCCTAAACCTAACCCTAAATATAATCACGAACCTGACCCTAAACCTAAACCTAAACCTAACCCCTAAACCTGATCCTAAACCCAACCCTAAACCTAACCCTAAATATAATCATAAACCAGACCGTAAACCTAACCCTAAACCTAAACATTCACCTTTTTTGTTGCGGTCATTCGCACATGAACCTTGATAAAGCAGCCAAGGTTCCATTTCAAAGTATAGGTTAGGGAAAAGGGTTAAGGCTCACCTAGGAACAATGTGATACAGTTTTCACTACCTTTCTCACCACTATTTGAGCCAAGAACGCTTCCTCCAAGCGGACAGGAAAGACAGAGACTCATCGGTAGGCGAGTGCTTAAATAATAATATGGTGTTGTATATAGGGTCAGTTGCTTGCCTTCATATGTTGACGTTTCCAGTAATTCATGACAGGGTCGTAAGCTTGGAGAGGGCCATTCATCAAAATAATCTAATAAGACACATATATTTACAAAAACACTGATTACCTTTAAATACCGCGTGTGTGTGCGTGTGTATTTGTGTGTTGGCAAGGATTATACATAATAAGCAAGACATAACTAGAAAGCAGGTTATACAAAGCAGTTACATATGCATATATTCCACGCATTTCGTTAACTAACTGTTGGAAGCTAAGTATAGTTTATAATCATGATGCTAGCAAGCTCTACGACCGCCCCTCATCACACCCACCTTCTTCGCAGCTAATAATGACATCATTTTATTTGCTGATGTCTATTTGTTTAAGTTTGGAGTTCATTTAGCCCGCTATTGACAAAAAGAAACTATAGCGGTAGAAGATCCCAAATGCCCCTCCCCTGTCACTTTGACCGGGTTAGGCGTCCCGGCGTACTTGACATTCATTATTAAATTATGGTCAATAGAGTATCATTAGACGAATTGCATTATGGGTTATCACAGACGTATCGTGGTTGTTGGATGTAATTACTCCCTATATATACGCCGTCTGTTTACTTTGTGAAGATAAATTAGGCAAATATTTGAATTATGTCAATGACTATAGCAATTTGATCATCAACTGAGAAGGCAAAAATAAATATTAGAGATTGCGAATTATATACATGTATACGTATTGAAGGCAAAACACAGTCTCCTCAAGTTCTAATGTGTTTGGAGTAAAAGTATGTTAATTAAGAAGGTAGTAAAGTGAACCGGTAAAATTGTTGAAGGTCGATGAAAAAACTGCGTAATTTTTGTATGACATGTTACTTGTTATATTCCTTCTACTCTACTAACCATCTAACACGCAAAAAATCCTGAAAAAATTCTCAAACCACAAATATATTCATGGTTTTCTTTGAAGGCGTCACTGTGCGACACCCGCTAACAGTAAATTCTTCAAACCAATTAAACATTTTCCCAACCGTTTTTACATGAAAATATGGCAAGCTTTTAAAATCTGTCAACACTTAAATGATTGGAATGGTATGAAGAGCCAATTCATTGCTTTGTGACTGTTAAATTCACCAACAATTCAATTAAATTATAATAAGTACAGTTTGGAGAATTCTGGAATCTATCAGATAAGTTTTTCCCAATCGTTTTAATTAATAATGGTCTGTTTTCACTAAAAATTTGGAATTATCTTTAACTGTATAGGCCTAAATCTAGCATTACAGTCACTCCTTTACCACCATTTTCTCTCATCTGAACAATGTTATCTAGTCCCTCTAATATTGTTCAAAGGTTACGAAGAAATATGATTGAGCAAAATAATCATCTTCGTTTATTTCAACTAATTATATCAATAAACCGTTTATTATTTTACATTTATCAACTGACGTTCCTTATTCTGAGCAAGCTCCGGCGACGATTGCCCCACTTAATTTTGTCAAAGATGTTAGGGTTAGGGTTATGTTTGAAATTCGCTATAATCATGTTACCTTAAAGCCTATCTGCACTATTTTGGCCAGGAGGGATTAGAGCTTCCAGTACTGGCAGGTGGTTATTTCATCAAATAAGCTCTCAATGAACATACGAAAAAGGAGATCATGGGGGATCAACGAGTCCCGCTTAGGCATTGTTGGATATATATATAGAGGGCACAAGTAATTACAAGTAGTGCAGCCCCGCTTTACGGGAAAGGATTAAATATAGTATTTGGGCCAGGGTTGAGGTTCAACTTGTGGGATTTATTTAGAATTAGGAAATACACCAGGAGAAAATATCTCTTACTATTACTATTACTATTACTGGCAATCTACATTTGATAATATTCTAGGCATCTATGTAAATACGCATCAAGTAATGATAATAATATTAATAGTGATAATAATAATGATAATAATAGTGATACTACTACTACTACTAATAATAATAATACAATATGGGTTTGTTTCCTCTCTCTCTCTCTCGCTCTCCTTCTCTCTCTCTCTCTCTCTCTCTCTTTCTCCCTCTCTCTCTTTCTCTCCCTCTCTCCCCCACTCACAAATTCTCTCTCTCCCCATTTCCTCCCCCTTTCCTCCCCCTGTCTCTCCCATTCTCCTCGCCAGCTGTTTTAGGCCAAACTTGTGAACCTGGATGGACGCTATACGAGCCAGAGGAACGTGTTCTCTACCTGTGTACAATCGAATGGTCAGAACCAATGCAAGAGACTACTGTATTAGTTTGAATGCAGATCTGGTCATGATCAAGGACGAGCCCAAAAGTGTAAGTATCATTTTGAGACAGAATCTTGGGTTAAACCGCATGTCAGACAATATACATCATAGTGATATGATTGAGGATTTTGTGGAAAAAATATATTTACGTAGCCTTTAATATAACAATGTGTAGGATAATTATTTAAAACTCCAAACTTGTTAACTGTATGTGGATATATATGCATGTTGATTTCTTTGTGGTGTGTCGACAAATGTCCTGATTTGAAACGACTTGACTTATCATTTAACAAAATGTAGTAAATAATGTTTTCTGAACATTTCATCTTGACCATTTGAACAACTGGGTATATCCATTCTAAGCAGATTCAAAATTGATCGGAGACTCTTGATAAATATGTGTTGTTTGATTGACATCGGGGGCATGCAAAACAATCTTTCACAGTTTACTGCCGCATTCTTAAAGTCAATTTTGTGGGGAGCTTCGTTTCGAGAAAGTGTATTTAATTCTTTTTTTCATGTAATGATCATATCATGTGAACCCCCCCCCCCCCTAAAAAAAGGGAGGGGTGGGAAAGAAAAATTCGGGGAATGTGTATGTGTATACGTGGGGAAGTGTTGAAGGTAGGCAAATACTCGGCCTGAACAGGTCCCGACATTTTCTTTAAAAGCCTTGTTGCGTTTCGATTATTACTCAGTTATTATAACATTTCTTTAATAATTATTTTCAGATGCCATGCGATAGATTTATTGCATTATGTTATAGTCTGGCAGCACCGGATATCTTGCTTTTATATGATGTCTACTCATCCACGTATTGCTAGATTATCTTGCTTTTATATGATGTCTATTCATCCAAGCATTGCTAAGTTATCTTGTTTTTATAAACGAATGACATAAATGTTCACATATAAACCTGGAAATATTTGACCGTTTCCGGAACTCAAGATTATGTTTAATAAATCATTTTGTTTATTTTCAGGACTGGTTGACACCGCTACTCGCCGCCGATTCGGTATTTTGGATTGGTTTATCGGACAGGGGAGCCCTTCAATGGAAATGGGTTGATGGCACAGTAGCAGATTACTAGTAAGTAAGATCCTTCCTGAAACTTCGTTCAAGATTCAAGATTCAAGATTCAAGATAATTTATTGTCATGTAAAAAAATACATAAAATTTGCCTCGGACATTTAAAGATGCTTTACATGTACATACAAATATAAATATATAAATACAGACAAAATAATTACATTTCAACATAACATTTAACAATCATCACAATTTTAAGAAAGGTTACATTAAAAGAATAAAATAAAACTGAGGTTCAATCTACTTCGTAGATAATTTGAAGAAATAATAAGAATAATATCTGGAACTGGCCATGTATTCAGGTAAAATACAGCTCAATTTAGTGCAAAGTAACAGATACGTTATTATCGATTTTATTCGGAAAGATGTTCTCCAACTTTTTGTAAAGCGGTTTTGTTTCTTGTATTCTTCAACATTATAAGCTGATGTGATGATGTATGTAGGCCTATTATATAACAAAATATCCTTTGATAAAGCGAATTATGCAATCTTAAAGGTTTAATATGCAGTTTCTAATGTTGAAATGAATTATATATTTTGATCGATTGTAAATCTGGAGGAGATAATATCAAATTTATTTCATCTAAGAGGAGCTAACTTAGCAATAGGGTACTACTTTCTATTTTGACCAAATACTGATTCTCTCCTACTGGCTATTTACGTTTTATTTTTTTCATTATGATATCCCCACAACGAACAATACATAGTTACATAAATATATATGCGAGGACATATAATGGTAATGTAACAAGATAAGATAATACGATTATGAAAAAGTACTAAAAATGAAGCTTCGATGTTACATAAAACATTGGCTTCTTGAGGTCGTTCTTAATAAATCCGTCACACTGCCTAACCGACTCTAAAACCTATTCCAAGCTGACCGATACTTGGCCATTAGGGTAATGTATTTGTTTGTTGGGTCTGTTTTCGGTTTACTGGGGTTTCAAACCTCAGTCACACCGCTTATCCGACTTTAAAATCGACTGTAAACGATCTGTAGTCGGTCTGATATCGTTTCCGTTGATGTGACTGAGGTATAACATCCAGAGTCATGTGAGTTTGGTCAACCTGGTTCTAGATGGGCACAATATGGCTTTGTTGACCAACCACAATACAAACCAATAGACGTCATCTCGAGTTCAACTAAAGACCAAACTCGGTAGCCCGTATTCTAGGAAATATTGAAACCCGACGTTGTTTTTTAGGCTTTTGTTTGGTTTTGTTGTTTTAAGAAAGGAATTAAGTCTGTGGTCTAAATTAGATAATTTTTCTCTTTGTTTAAACGTGATTTTAGAAGTAGAGTCGGGGTTAACTGAAAAAGTCGACTACATAATGTGTGTAACGATGGCTCTGATAACCGCCTGTTCTATTTATTTCGTCTGTCTTTAGTAACTGGGCGCCCAATGAACCAAACGAGAAAGATGAATTACATGAGGACTGTGTTGAGATATATTCCAACGGTTTGTGGAATGATGAGCAATGTCTTGGAATGGCTAACCCGATCTGTGAAAGAGCACTAGGTTAGTTGTCAATTTTCCATTTAAGATATCTACCTGAATTGCTTAATAATTTCTACTTAAATTTTATGTAAAAAAACCCAATAATTAAAACGTTCAGATAAAAAAAAGGGTTCAAATTTAAATTAATCCGTTTTTTTAATCGAAAATGAATTTGTATTATGAATAAAACAAGTTTAGTAGTAAGCAGGTTTATTGACAACTTTTTACTTTAAATATTGTATTGTTTAATATTGGTTATTATTTTAAATATTCTCGATAAAAATATACGTGTATCTGTACCTTTAACATTTTAAAAATTAATTATCCTCTGAAACACAAAGTTGTGTTATTTAGTGTCTCTTAAAGTAAGTATGGGGTCTAAATGATAAAAAGCAACATTAAGCGGTAAATGGGCCTTATCTATGACGTTCGGGGCAAACAATTCATCATCGATGTTATGAACTAACGAATCCGTTCATTTACTGCGATATAAACGACGGTTCAGAAGAATCGCGCCGTGAGTTCTGGCGTATTTTTAAAATGACTACTCCTCATTTTGTTGGTTCATATATATAATCTTCAAGCAGTGATGTATCTAGCTTAGTGTGAACTGGGCCTACGTACACATTCAAAGCCACTGCGAAAATATACACATATATGAGTATCTGGGTACGGCATAAAACAGTTGCATGCTAACGAAGCAACAATTTAAGAAAAAAATATTTAAGATTCGATTCTAGAGAGCTATAGATTTGTTAATGATTATGATTAAAACAAGTAAAGCTTAATATCTGGATCTTAAAAAATTCATATCGCGTAAATAATATAATTTCTTATGAACAAAAATATCCAGATATATTCAATGGCACACTTTTTATTACTGCAATACTATAACTAATATCTAAACCTGGTTTTCCATTTACGTATAGGTGCGACTGGACCCCCACCAACAAGTAAGTCACTGTTATTTTCTCTTCGTGAATGTGTCATTATGTAAGATAACACAAATTTTAAAGATTTTAACCTACAGCCGCCAGCATTCAGAAAGTTCTGGACATCATATTTCCTGTACTTGCACAATTACATTGGTCGTATAATTTCATATATTTTGTCTCATTTGTTTGTTTGGATAGGGGGGGGGGGGGCTGTCCATAGAGCCATATTATGATTGTCGATAGGCTGAGCTTCCAATGGAAACTGTTTTGTATGTACTATGATTTGAGTTTATTAAATCAGGAGTTAATAAGAAAAGAGAAAAAAATGGCAGAAACTAAATCTGTGACCAGGCATTTAATATTTAATAAACACTACACACCAACGTATTACTAATGGTGTAATTTAAGTAGTGCCTGAACATTTTACATATCTAAAAATAAAATTCATGCTAATTTGTGGAAATTATATTATATTATTACCCCGTCTCTCAGAGACGAAAGTTTTGAATATTTATTCCCTTTAACGAAATCTTGGATCCGCTTCTAAGGTATAACAAAATATGAGGCCCGCGAGATCGACTATTTTAGTCTCATGGGCTATGGGTCTTCAACCACACGGCCAAAACGACTCCAAACAGAACAATTCTCTTGAATCTTTTCTTTTTTATTATGTTTTACCTAATTATCCGGTACGTGTCCATTTATTTAGCACTGAATTACGAGCCACCGTGTCCAGAGGGATGGTACAAGTACGATGAACAGTGTATCTTGGTCGTGACAAACCGAGATGTGTTCAACAGCGCCAGAGACTACTGCCAATATCTTAACTCAGATTTGGTCGTCGTCAAGACACAGGGATTGAATGTGAGTGCTTTGGGTTTGTTTTAGGGATGGGGGGGGGGGGGGACTAGGGCAAGAGAGGTAGGGATACTATTCGTTTCTTGTGGAGAAAATGGTTAGTTTAATCATGGACCCTGGTTTAATCCTCTGTCGTCCTTTGACTTGTTGCTCTTAATCCATTAATCCGTCTGTTTAGAGTCAGAAGGATGTTATTAAAGGCACATACTCTGTGAAACAATTGACACATATCTTTCTGTTGGCAGACGAATGTGAAACATAATTTAATTTGTCTGCCTCCTTGCAAAATGGTTAGCGGAGAAGAGGAGAGAGAGGGAGGGGAGAACTTTTTGGAGGAAATGTGAACAAGTAAACAAAAGTAAACATAGAAGCTGGAAGACCCTTTCATGCCATTTTGTGCATTCTACCTAACAGGGTACCACCGGAATTCGATTAAATGTTGAAAATGCCTTGATTCTGGATTTTTGACGTTTCTCTAAGCATAAGCAAAATTTCATTCCAAATATATTTGTTTTTGTTTCCTGAAGGATTTTATAGCAAATCTGATTTCCGGGTTCGGTGATGATGGTTTCTGGCTAGGATTGACTGATAAAAGAGAAATGTACGAGTTTGTCTGGGTAGATGGCACAGAACTGGGACCAAATGATTACGAGTAAGTTTTAGGATATTGCATGTCCATATAATAGGCCCTTGGACAGCTGCTAGCAAATGTATTATGTGTTACTGTTACTTTATGAAATGCGTCCGTCATGTTTGAAAGTTTAGATAAAGAAAGAAATAAGAACTCACCATGACATCCTGTATAGATATCCGCTAATAAGTCCACGTGTTACGTGTTAGCATGATATGACGCAAAAGTGATGATAATATATATATAAACATTCATAGAGATTGATCAATAAAGTTCTACTGAGAAGATAATAAATCCCATTGTCACAATCGTTTATATGAAATGAGGTTTAAAAATTATTCCAACCTTTCAAATTTATTTAATATTTCCTTGACATAAGTGTGGAGTTAACTTGTATCATGTACCTTAAAAGTCGAGTATATAACATCTTTATCAAACATCAGACATATTATAATCGTTATCTAAATCAACGTTGGTTATGAATTTAGTTCGAATACCATCTTTATGAAACGCGAATTATAAAAAAAAGAAATGATTCCTTGCTACTGCCAAGTTGTAATGCCAAGTTATTGGCATTACGCGAGTGCTGATGTTAGTGAAATGCTTGTTTACAACGTATCGATTGACTATTATTTATGCTCTGATACTCGGGTTTTAGATACCCCTTTTATATAACAAAGAAAACAAGTAATAATTTATACCTTTTTTTCAATCAGCAACTGGATGCCGAACGAACCAAACGAAAGTGACGGTCTTCATGAAGACTGCGTAGAAATGTTAGCTAATACTGGAAAGTGGAATGATGAACAATGCATTGCTCCTCAGAAGTACATATGCGCCAGACCAACCGGTACGTCTAACCTTACAAGTGGAGCGTCTGTATCAGTTCAGCTACACCCAGACACACTGACTACACTGACACCAGACCGACAAGGGACTTCATCTACACCCAGACACACTGACTACACTGACACCAGACCGTCAAGAGACTTCAGCTACACCCAGACACACTGACTACACTGACACCAGACCGTCAAGAGACTTCAGCTACACCCAGACACACTGACAACTCTGACACCAGACCGTCAAGAGACTTCAGCTACACTCAGACACACTGACTACACTGACACCAGACCGACAAGGGACTTCATCTACATCTAGACACACTGACAACTCTGACACCAGACCGACAATAGACTTCAGCTACACCCAGGCACACTGACTACACTGACACCAGATCGACAAGAGACTTCAGCTACACCCAGACACTGACATCTCTGACACCAGACAGACAAGAGACTTCAGCTACACCCAGACACACTGACATCTCTGACACCAGACCGTCAAGAGACTTCAGCTACATCTAGACACACTGACAACTCTGACATCAGACTGAGAAGAGACCGAGTAAAACTTGTATTGACATGAATGGACGAGAAATGGTCCGTTTTTATTCGGTGTGGGGTCTGTTTGGCAGTGTGGCGGACCCATCTCACCACGTCACATCGACCACACTGAATCCGGACCGATAAGAGACCGAACAAAGCACCCAATCTCCCCAATGGCCATGAATCGGTCGGTTTAGAAGTAGTTTGGTGTCGGTTATTTGTAGTGCGACTGAGCTATAAAGATAGAATGAAATCATTTTGATTGAAGTCGTTAATTCTTTCTTTATAGATTGATTGAATTGCACATTTTCCCTGATCGTTTTGGGGGCCTAGTTGTATTCTGTTTGGTGTTTTTGCGTTACAGCTGGAATAAGGGAGCCAAAGTTTATAATCAGTTTTGAGATGCATATTCATTAAAAATTGTGATACAATCGGATGATTCCTGTATTCAAGTCTCTTTGAATCATATACACATAAAATGTATTTTAATATGTTTAAGGTTTTATATGATGCATCATAAAGTTTTAAATACTCTGGCAATTCTTTTAGATAATGGTTTAACACTCTGACTTAAGAGTATATATAACTAGAACCATAACCAATACAAGGTGATAAAACAGAAATCAAAACAAATCTAACATAATGATATATCACACATGTTTCTTTTTATTCCAGTCTTTACATCAACTTCTCCACGTCCTCCAACTCCACGTAAGTTTAATTGAAAATCGTTTAGTAGATTGATGGCGCGTTATAAATGCAATTGTGTACATTATTATCATTATTTTTATAATTATCATTATTATTATTGTTATTCTTCTTCTTCATAATCCTTACCATCGTCATCATAATTAAGGTTATCATCATCATTATTATTATCATTGCTATTATTATTATCAGTATCATTATTATTATTATCATTATCACTATTATCATTATCATTATTATTATTATTATTATTATCACCAGACGAGTGTTACTACATGTATCAACTTTATGAGTTATACTTTGGTGTTAATTCACATCCTTGCAGAATCACTACTTGACCTATTGTTGTGATTTCAAATAATTAGGTATTGTTGCATCCGTTGCATCCAATTTAATCTGTGCGTTCCTGACTTTTATATTTTAAAGACACCTTTCTTAGATTTCGGACTTATCCTATTATAAACGATGATAGTATTTTAGCGGTTTGCATTCCATGTGGTTTATACGGTCATTTCTTGTTTATAGTTTTTTTCAATGTGATATAGAAAAGGTGAATGAAGTTAACTGATAATCGCATAATTATCGCTGTTTTCATAGACAGATGGTTAAATGCGTGCTCCTCTAAATAATTGATCAGTTTCTTCTGATAAACAGTATATCAAGTAGTAGAAAGGATTAAATCTTCTTGTTTTAATTTGTTTTCTTTTCACAGCGAGAAGCACTCATCCTCCAGCCCTATCAAGTAAGTCATTAGTTGATATGACTCCAATGAGGAATCCGCCGTAGAATGTGTTTCTTTGTTTGTTTTTATTTCAGAAGTAAAAAAAAGACCTGAATAACATCCATAATAGGATTTTAAGTTTCAAATACGGCGGATAGACCATTTTATCTGTCACGGTAGAGAACTGCCTTATTTTTTTTACCATGGAGTCTTTTACGTTAACTAAACATATTTGTTAATAGATAAAGAGATAAATGTGAAAATTCACTGCAGTTACTGCATCTTTTTTTTGTTATACGTGCTTATTCTTTATTTCGTGTATTACGATGTATACGTCTTTAACAAAAGGCGTGATATTGATATATTACACTAGAATACATAAACAGACTTTTATTATCTTAAAACGGAACAACCTATATTTTTACATGTTAGATAGAAAATGAAATTTGATGCAAGATGAATAATATGTTTATTAAATGAACGTTGTTGTAAGACGTGTTTGTTGTTTTCCTTTGTTTCCCATGCAGCGGAGTGTGGGGATGGCTGGATGAAGTATGAAGATACCTGCGTGCTTGTCGTTGGGACTAGATTGACATTCGATTTGGCTCAGGAGTATTGCCAGGAGCGACATGCAAACCTCATCAAACTAGAGAGTCAAGATATGAATGTAAGTCTTCATGCGGACATCTGGCTTTCAATCGGGCTTTCGGGTCGGGTCGGGTTGTCGGATTACACGGACTTTCGTGAAAGGTCGGGTAAATTTAATAAAAAACAATCACATTTTCACATCAAAGTGGTGATCTCTAGCATGTTACGAATTCTTGTGATTATAGATCTCGTAAAAATGTCGGATCGAGACGCGAGTTTTCGTAGATTTCTGTAGGTTTTTCAGGAGTGTCAGTATAGTAGACCAAACACTTTGGCAAGAGGGGTATATTTTACTAACGTTACACCCGACCTTCTGGAATTATGGCATGACTGTTTACGAAAGTTTGTGTAATTCGAAGATGCTCAGACCCGGTGAAACGAAGTAATCCCAGATATCTGCATCTAGGTGCTGTAATCATCTAAAACCTAGCAACATTAAAAGAAATTTACACAATAATGGTCATTTTGTAGGTAACAATCAAATCTTTCATAACATTTCAAACTTATTCGTTCATAATTATGATGTCACTGTGCGTGATGTAATATAAATATATATTTCTGTGTATATCTCGGTTTTTAAGCATTCATAACTTTCTTATTTTTTGTCATGTCATTCTTATATATTTTCAACTGAAAATTTATATCTGATTTGCTTGCTTTCACAAATTAAAATTGGTAGAAAGACATGACTGTCTGTTCACCACCTTTTGTAGATGTGCTCTAGTGGGTACGTCGCTGAAATGTGAATCAAATTATTCGAGTCCCGCTGCAGCACTTATGCCCTTTGACAAGATATTAACTTCTAGTTGCCACTCTCCACCCAGATGTAGATAATGGGTACCGGATGGGAAGACATTCCTTGAATGCTTGAGAGTCTTTTCATGGTTGCTCAGCAATTGAAAGCCGGGGTAATATGATTTCGGGGCTCTCAGGGAGAAGAATACTAACACTGAATAGGTTACCCTGGATAAACAAGACAAATGATTGCTATTATTATTATGTGTAATAATGATAATAACAATAATAATGATAATAGTACTTATCATTATTATTGTTATCATTATAATTACTATAATTATTAATATCATGGTAATTATCATTATTATTATAATTTCTACGCCGTAAATCTATATCTTCTATCTAGAACTGGTTAGTTGATCAGACTTCCGTCTACAGTGAAGTGTACTGGATTGGGCTCTACGATCGCATAGACGACAATACATTTATATGGATAGACGGGACCACACCATCATTTACGTAAGAATTCATCAACAACAAACGTGAAGTTTTAAGAGATAAATGTTATCAATATTTTATCCATATTGGCTCTATACATTGTCAGGATATATTTACTATTACTAGTAGGCCTATTTTTATCTGTAGTTGACACCAGAAACTTGCCTCCCCTTTTGCTTTAATATTTAAAAAACTAAATAAAGCCCAACTTATTATTTAATATAACTGAATACATCACGGCTATTCATATAATCCATTTTCGACTCTGGAGACATTTTGAATAGTATGTGTGTGTTTGTTTCTGCCGGAAGAGGGCTAGGGGTTCCGATGTAGGATTAATGTTTTGTAATCACGTGAAGAGTATGAAATCCATCCCCAGTATAGTGTCATGAATATGGATGAGGTTTGACGAACCCTATGACCAGTTGCATACCCAGTCCTTAGTGTTGGGAGGGGCATAAGCTGTTACCCATATAATGTCGTTAAGGACAATAATTGGAGGATCACAGTATGCGTCGCCTAAAATAAATATAATTCAATTTGAGAATAAGTAGTATGTATTGAGATTGTGTCTATCTCTTATGCGTTTGACGTAAACTGATTCCGTAACCTTGTAACTTCTCTATAAAAAGTGCGTGCATTTCTTTCTCTTCGTCAGACATCTACCAGGAGGGGAAATTGGTCTTCCCCTTAAAGATAGGTTGACGAATTCTCAGAACAGTTTATTTTCTAAATATCAAACAAGATAACTGTTAATTTGTTATGCTTTTAGAAATTGGGCACCCAACGAACCCAACAACAACGATGGAATTGGAGAAGATTGTGTTGAAATGCGTGTAGGAGGGGATTGGAATGATGAGCAATGTAGGGCAGCCAACGCTTTCGTTTGCTCCAAAGGATACGGTAAAACATGTTCCTGCACTATCTTTTTTTAGTTCAACAGAGGGCTCCATTTATTTTGAAATTCATATCAAGGCAGTATAAAGATCAAACCGCGTAAAATTGACAATTCGACTCTTTCAGTACTATTCAGTAGTACTATATTCACAATAATTCAATGATTCTTTAGCATTTGGGGCGAAACTAATTTGTTTGTAACGATTACAATACCGTCATGTACAAGTTATGTTTATGGAGGATTGCTTTGCTTGTTTTAAAGAAGAAACAAATCATCTTTACGCTGGTAAAACCACTCTGACGATGTTATTCATTATTTGAAAGTCCGTAGTAAACACAATTACAAAATGACCGACAAAAGCATTACATCATCAAACTTTTAGACCCCTTTTTCAGTGTTACTCTCCATGCAGGCGCGGATCCAGGATTTTCCAAAAGGGGGGGGGGGGGCCGGAAATTTCGAAATTGCGCAGAACTTTTTTTTAAACTCAACATATCAACAAGGTCATATTAGAAGCACCATACCGGTACAATTTTTGACATTTCCATCGGGGGGGGGGGGGGGCTATAGCCTCTTGCCCGAAAAAGTAATTTTCTGGTTTCACAATTCGGCTAGTGAGTGAAGCGATCGAGCAAAAATTTGAGCATAATATTTATATTGTAAAAGTGTTATTCATCACGAAAATAAACGAGAAAAGATATCAAAAATTCATATTCGGGTAGCTCGCTGTCCCCCCCCCCCCCCCCCATTACGCGCGAAGCGCAGAAGCTCTGATGTTTCATGAAATAATTAGAGGAGAGGATTCGTTGAACCATTCTCGACTCTAAATCCTTGTTTGAATTTAGTTCCCCCTCCCCTCTCGCGCGAAGCGCGGAAGCTTTGACCTTTCATTAATTGTTAGAGAAAGAAGAAGATTAGTTGTACCATTCTCGACTCTTATTCCTTGTCCGAATTCAGTTCCCCTCCCCCTCCCGCGCGAAGCGCGGAAACTTTGTCCTTTCATAGTTTAATGAAATTATTAGAGAAAGAATAAGAAGATTCGTTGTTCCATTCTCGGATCTTAATCCTTCTCTAAATTCAGTTCCCCCCCCCCCTCCCGCGCAAAGCGCAGAAGCTTAACGTTTTATTAAAATATTAGAGAAAGAAGACGATTCGTTGTACCGTTCTCGACTCTCAATCATTGTCTGAATTCAGTCCCCCCCCCTCCCGTGCGAAGCGCGTAAGCTTTGACGCCTCATTTTATAGAGAAAGAAGACGATTCGTTGTACCATTCTCGACTTTTAATCCTTGTCTAGATTCAGTTTACCTCCTCCCGCGCAAAGCGCGGAAACTTTGTCCTTTCATAGTTTAATGAAATTATTAGAGAAAGAATTCGAAGATTCGATGTTCCATTCTCGGATCTTAATTCTTCTCTAAATTCAGTTCCCCCCCCCCTCCCGCGCAAAGCGCGGAAGCTTTGACTTTTCATTACATTATTAGAGAAAGAAGAAGATTCGTTGTTCCATTCTCGGATCTTAATCCTTCTCTAAATTCAGTTCCCCCCCCTCCCGCGCAAAGCGCGGAAGCTTTGACTTTTCATTACATTATTAGAGAAAGAAGAAGATTCGTTGTTCCATTCTCGGATCTTAATCCTTCTCTAAATTCAGTTCCCCCCCCCCCTCCCGCGCAAAGCGCGGAAGCTTTGACCTTTCATTACATTATTAGAGAAAGAAGATGATTCGTTGTTCCATTCTCGTCTTCTAATCCTTGTTTAAATTCAGTTTCCCTCCCCTCCCGCGCGAAGCGCGGAAGCTTTGACCTTTCATTACATTATTAGAGAAAGAAGATGATTCGTTGTTCCATTCTCGACGTTTAATCCTTGTCTAGATTCAGTTTACCTCCTCCCGCGCAAAGCGCGGAAGCTTCGACGTTTCATTAAATTATTAGAGAAAAAAGACGATTCGTTGTACCGTTCTCGACTCTTAATACTTGTCTGAATTGATTTCCCTCCCCCTCCCGCGCGAAGCGCGTAAGCTTTGACATTTCATTAATTATTAGAGAAAGAAGGAGATTAGTTGTACCATTCTCGACTCTTATTCCTTGTCCGAATTCAGTTCCCCTCCCCCTCCCGTTCGAAGCGCGGAAACTTTGACCTTTTATAGTTCAATGAAATTCTCAGAGAAAGAATTAAAAGATTCGTTGTTCTATTCTCGACTCTTAACCCTTCTCTAAATTCAGTTCCCCCCCCCCCTCCTGCCCGAAGCGCGTAAGCTTTGACGCCTCATTCAATTATTAGAGAAAGAAGAAGATTAGTTGTACCATTCTCGACTCTTATTCCTTGTCCGAATTCAGTTCCCCTCCCCCTCCCGTGCGAAGCGCAAAAACTTGATCTTTTATAGTTCAATGAAATTATCAGAGAAAGAATTAGAATATTCGTTGGTCCATTCTCGACTCTTAATCCTTCTCTAAATTCAGTCCCCCTCCCCCTCCCGCGCAAAGCGCAGAAGCTTAACGTTTTATTAAAAAATTATATAAAGAAGACGATTCGTTGTACCGTTCTCGACTCTCAATCATTGTCTGAATACAGTTTCCCCCCCCCCCCTCCCGCGCGAAGCGCGTAAGCTTTGACGCCTCATTCAATTATTAGAGAAAGAAGACGATTCGTTGTACCATTCTCGTCTTCTAATCCTTGTTTGAATTCAGTTCCCCCCCCCCCTCCGGGCGAAGCGCGGAAGCTTTGACGTTCAATTAAATTATTAGAGAAAGATGATGATTCGTTGTACCATTCTCGACTCTTAATCCGTGTCTGAATTCAGTCCCCCCCCCCCCCTCCTAAGCGAAGCGCGGAAGCTTTGACATTTCATTAAATTATTAGAGAAAGAAGACGATTCGTTGTACCGTTCTCGACTTGTCAGAATTTCAAAAATATTTCCTTGTCTGCTCCTTTTTCGTCCAATGTCCTTTTACTGCCCCTACCGCCCCTGGCTACGCGCCTGCTTTAAAGGGAAAATGAAACAATCATGATTGTGATAGCACACAATTAGGTTAGTAGAAATGAAAGATCTATTACACCAACCATGGATAAATCTACTTCAAGTTTTACCAACATGAGTTCAAATACGGCCCTACCGTTAATTTAAAATTTGACTGTTGAGTATATAGCTTCTATTTAAAAGACATCCAAAATATTATGCCCTTTTCAAATTTCTCACTAAAGAGTGGTGACCTTTGTAGCGCAGTGGCTGTTTTTAAGGTTTAACTTTGAATCCGCGGCTCGAGATTTTATGCGGCCGGCCCGGCCCCCTCTATTTAATGACGTTTGCCAAGCCTCCTGAAATGACCCCAAATCTCCCGATTACAGTTTTCCCTTATTCGTCGTTACTGTCAAATTTCGCCATTTCCTTGTCTTCCCCCTTTCTCACCCGACTTTTCTCCCCCCCCCCCAAACTCAGTGTTATCTAGGGTACGCGTATTTATGTTCCCTCTCTTAGAAAGCACCCCTCTTTCTCCGGTGTGTAACGTCAGTAAGGGCCGGATTTTTGTGTATTACGGGCCGGACTTTGATGCGTGAAAAAGTAACCCTTTTTCGGAGATTTTGGGAACACAAATCGGGGGGGGGGGCCTTTTTCGTTTTCTTTTCTCCTCTTCTCTCTCTCTCTCTCTCTCTTTCTTTCTCTTCTTTCTTTTTTCTTTTCTATTCTCTTTTCCTTTCTTTTCTCCTTCCTTTTTTTCTTTTCTTCTCCTTTCTTTTTTCTCTTCTTTTCTTCCTCTTTTTTTCCTTTTTTTTGCGCCGCCAATAGGGGGGGGCGCGGCCGTTTCGGCCCCCCCCCTGGATCCGCCACTGCCATGCACCCATTCCACACCTCATCCCGGCATTGTTCTCGTTTGTGGAAGTCCCTTTTTTCCTCTCTTCGTGAGATTCACAGTCTAGAACCCTTCACATTATGCCTCAAAACTATTTCAGCGAAATAAAACATACTGATTTAACTGGAGAAACCTAAGCCTTACCATGTATTTTGTATTAAAACCTATATACCACCTTATAAATGCTGGTAGTCATCATTATCATCATTATCATCATTACTACCACCATCATCGTCACCATCACCGTCATCATCATTAGTTTTCCTACCACTCACACTCATTGTCCCAGATTCACACGATCTAAACTCTCTATGTTCTTTACAGAGGAAATCCCCTTATGTGACATCAAAGCAGGCTGGGAAGCCTTCGGAGATAAGTGCTACCTGTGGGTATCCGACACCAAGAATATAGCCGATGCTACATCGTACTGTACGACGATGGATGGATACGTCATATCTATCAACAGTGCCAATGAACAAACCTTTGCTACCTCCATGCAGCTACGCTATGCCAACATACAGTACTGGATAGGACTCAGTGACCAAGTATATTTACAACAAATTTTGATGAATAAATATATCATAATTTTTACATATTTTGAGGCATTAGTTTTATGACACATACTCGTAAGAGGTAATAATCTGTGATATTTCCGGAGAACATGGTTTGGGATAATTTTCTCGTCTGGTGATATATATTTGGCAGTTAGATCGAATTATGGTAGTTCATGTCTCAGGAAGGTCTCATATAAAATAACCTTTCGCATGTGTCGCAGTACTAATTAATAATGACAAATCCTCTAGTACTAATTCTTACTTGATTAATGTTTTCACCTACTTCAAAGAAATTATGTCACTTAACCGTCTTACATTGTTTTATTATCTATTAACATTACAGGATAACAGAGGTACTTTCACGTGGCAAGATGGAACAGATACTCAAAGCTACAGTCATTGGAATACAGCTGAAAATGAACCAGATTCTAAGTAAGTCATTCTAAAAGCCCACTGCATACTATACGATCTTCTTGCAATCTGAGTCAAAAAAATTGCAATTATTATTATATACCGAAAGCTAACAAAAAATAACCCACTAGATTTAGATTCAAAATAATGATAAGAAATACTAACAACAAGAGTTTTAGTGCATTTAAGCCTCTATAGTCAGAGTAAACGCGGAATCGGCTTCAGATAGCTAGTGGACAATGTACTACTGGTATGACGTCACTTCTCTCAATAAGAGGGTTGAGGGTTCGAATTTCACCTCGGCAGTAACGCCCTTTGGCAAGACATTAATCCACATGTATCACTCCACTCAGGTGTAAATGGCTACCTAGCAATGATAGGGTAAGGGTAGTTGCCCGCATGAAGAGGGGTAATAGTACCGATTATAATGATAATTCTTATTGTGATTATTATCATTATCATTCTTATTTCAATATTATCATTATCATTATTATTATCGTTATTATAAGTAGTATTATTATTATTATCATTGTAATTATTATTATCATTATTATTATCATTATCAATGGCCCGAAAAGTAATACGAAAGGTGCGGGCATTTCAATTCTGCCAGCTTAAGAAAAGGCCGAATCGGCTACTAGGCGGTGGGCAGACTGGTGTGACGTCACAACGACTCAAAAGCAGATCGGACAATTTTACGAACTAAAAGCATAGACCTACTAGGTCCATGCTGAAAGGCTTGAAAATGATGAACTTCACGCTGTACGAAACCCCATTTATTTAAAGCTACAAATGTGTATTGCATGAACTATTTTTTGCTCATTGATATCTAACGCTTTGTCAAAGAAATATGAAGACCGATCATGACATCTCAAAGTCTATCAATGTAACGATAAAGGTATTTCTATTGAAGTTACAAATTTGCATACTACATGAAACCAAAACATAATTCGTTGAATGTCTTCTAAATGTATTGCTTCATTAAATGTAAAAAGTGATGTTATTCATCCTGGTGATCAGAAAGTGACCAAGAGTGGACCGAGAGAGGAAAAATAAAAGCTTAGGGAAAACATTTGAAAAAGAACTGAAAATAAATAGAGAGCACTGTAATAGTTTATATTCTAACATGCGTGTATTTTATCTCTTTTCTTCTAGCGTGTACCCCGCGTGTGGTATGGTACAGGGGATGGTACAGGGGACCAATCCCGATCTGTGGAGCGTGGATGAGTGTAGCGTTAAGAAACGATTTATCTGCGAAAAACCACAAGGTAAAGCAGATAATTTTCTGTTTCCAATATAATATCGAATATCATTATGCTGCCATATACAGAGGTGGATTCGGGATGCTTGATTTCCCATTTTGTGGAAAGTTTTTTCAAAAGAATGCAAAATAGGAAGATCATTAGCAGATCCGCTAACGAGCACGCAATGCACATTCGAAATTGAAGTGACAGACACCGCCAGCTTTTTTCTTTCTTTTTTCAGAGGACTAACGTCAAAACAAAATAGCCGAACATTGAAATATAATAAATAATAATAAATAATACTCAGTTTTTATATAGAGCTTATTACCATCACTAAGCGCTTTCAAACTTGGAGATTATTACCCCGGCTTGTTCAACATATTCAAAGTAAATACAAATAAATTGTACACTATAAAATAATACCGTACTATCCGTTAATATATTTTAAAAAGTGGATGGATTATCAACATCATTCATCATGTGCATGAAGATGAATGAAGATGAGTGTTCTAAAGTGTTTTGAATAGAACATAATTAAAGCAAGAACAAGCTGGAAACAAATAAACGACAATAAATATTAATTGTGTCATAAATTTCCTGCATTTGCCTTTTTTGAACGAATTTTTAGGTACTTGTGCGGATGGGTGGACACTTCATGGGGGAGAATGCTACCAGTTTAATGTGCTCAGGAGAACATGGACTGATGCTAGCTATTACTGTAGTACTCAGGGAGGATGGCTGGGTACCATTTTTGAGTGAGTACAAACATGTCAAATACTGTTACTGCACCTCAATACTCCTCTTTATCTGTTCTCCCTCTGTGCTTGTCTCTCCGTTTTATATGACGTATGTTATTGTCTCTACCTCTACCCTATCACATTTTTACTCTCTTTGTTGATGTCCCTATTTCCTATTATCATTCTGTTTCTTCTCCCCATCTCTCCTTTTCCGTATTTTAACTATTTAATATCTGATTTCCATTGGTTCATCCTTCACCAATCTAGGTTGTGTCGTCTTCTGTTCTGGTTTTCTTCTTCTTCCTTTGTCATGCACATGTATTAGTGATCGAAATTATTTACAATTTTGTTACAGGCCTATGTTCACTTTACTGTTTTATGTTTGATTTTATATGGGTATTATATTGAATTGATTTTTAGTAGATAAATAGAAACAACTAGAGTATTACTGTTTATTTATTCTCATGACCAATAAATTATTAATTTAATTGAACTGAATTGACGATCCTAATATTCAGCACCCGTTTACCAGCAAGTGCGTGATAAATGGATCTTTGGATGACCGCAGCAAAAATGTTCATTCTGTGTAGTGTGTGTCTGTGGTAGGGGAGCAATGATTGCGCGTGTGGGTTTATGATTTACAGATGTTAAAGTCAAATATATTCAATAATGTTTGGGAACCAAAAGACGTGTCCAAGTTCGAACCAGGGGTCACCAGAGTCGTTGTGTAGGCAAAAACGGAACGATGGCCGTAATACTATACCAATTTACATCTTTTTTAAAGAGCGTATCTGCCAGGAAGCGTCTTGAACTGTGTGCTCTGTTTATCATCAGGTGAATAACTTCTTACCTCCTTATTTTCCTTTTATTGTAGTGGTGCAGAAAATACTTTCATTGCCGCAAACATGGGTCGTCTCCAAGATGAAAATATTGACAGCATGTGGATTGGATATTCAGGTAGGTGCTAATATTTCCGTGACCATATAATATGATTGTTACGTCATTAATGCAATTTATTAATTACAACATATCATTTGTTTAATAATTTTTATCAACGTCCCGTATTAAGAAAACGTTGTAAAATAACGTAGTGAATAGTCTACGTGTTTGCTTGATTAAGATTCTTGTTCGGATGAATTGTGTTAATGTTACACTTTGCTAAAAAATTATGACTCTGCTTTAAAGCACCCTTCTGCGTCAAATGTTTATTAATCTATTTGATGGAAAAAATATGTTCATCTTCGAATAATTTTCTTGATTGATATCGTCCTGAAAACTTGGAATTAATTTGGTTGCAGTAATCTCTCTACTTGTCCCTCTAAACAAACACGGGGCTGAGATCGAGAATGGAGCAGACCCGTGAAATAACTGGAATATTTTGAGCCGTAGATGACCGAAAAGTTACCCAATGACAAGTGTCACCTAAATAGGTTTTGATATGTGTTATTGTAAATACTTGAAAATTTGTGTTTTGTCATTAATCTTTTTTTTAGGTAAGTACATTAAGCACCCCGTGCTCTTGGTGGTTATGTTGTACACTTTTATTGTCTGCAATAATTATAATCATTGTTATCATTTCATTACATTAATATTATTATTATTATTATTATTATTATTATTATTATTATTATTATTATTATTGTCCAGAAATTTAAACCTTTTATCTACTCTAGATTATATCAATGATGGGCAATGGCAGTGGGTGCATGAGACCGGATCTGACTATGTCAATTGGCCACAACAGCCCACTAATACTTATGCTCAGGAAGACTGTGCCTATCTCGATACAGGTATATATGAAACATATGCAATCCTAAACGTGTACCAATCACCTAAACATAGTTGTTAACAGCTAGAAAGTATAAAGTATAGTATAGTCTACTCACAAGTGGCTTTCATCTTGATTCAATTTGAAATATCTATTTAAAGAAATAATATTCGGAGCTTTCATTGTTACTATAGTGTGGCGAGATGGAGCCCCTAAAATTCGGCGCAGAAATATGTTTGGTACATGTTTTCACTATTGATGTAAGGGATTTGAGACGCCTATAAATAGTCAAATATCTCATCTACAAAGATATATGGCAGCTTAAAAATTACCTTTACAGTTTCATTAATTTTGTTGATTCTTCGACATTTAGTTCACTGATGATCACCCCCTTGTACAGTATAGAGGTCATAGATCATTAAGGTTTATCTAGGGCGAAGAAGAGGACAAGTAGGTGTGTGGGTGAGTGTGTGTGTGTGTTACTGAGCGTGTGCGTGTGTATGCTTATGGCAGCTCCAAATTACCGTTTGGGTCAATATATTTATGGATATTGAAACATTACATTAAGGGGTATAAATTAAAAGGGATCCGTTAAAAACGATCGCATTCACGCCACTGAAAGTACTTCATAATTATGTCTAAAAAATAAAAGCTGGCTTTATTACCGCCATTTTGTATTATAAACGCGGATTTGGGTTTTTTGTTGGTTCTTTTTTCAGCTGACACGACAGGAGCATGGAACCAAATGCTATGCACTCTATTGGCTGGATTTTTCTGCAAGATCAAGGCTGGTAAGAATATTATACAAATATACGAAGCTGTCAGAAAGAATAGGCGAAATTATCTATCTGAGGAGGGACTAGCAAATTACTATTTCCGAGGGGCGAAGCCCCGAGGAAAAAATTATAATTATTGCAGTCCCTCCGAAGATATATAATTTCCACTATTCTTACGAACTAAATGCTTGGTATATTTGTTTTATATCACTTCGTTACGATCCGAACGTTTGATTAATGATTGGCTGGCAGTATGGTTTTTAACTTTATATGTCACCCACATTGGGTATCGGAGAAGTTTATAATCAGTAGGCGGTGTCACACAGAGGCCAAAAATCCGGATTTTAGTTATCCGGTTTTTTATTATCCTCTTTTTGGCTGTCTGACATCAATTATCCCTTCAAAAATCCCTTCAAAAATCCCTTCAAAAAACCTCATATAAAGCAAGATAATTCTCTCTTAAAAGGATTTTTCAAGGGTTTTTTGAAGGGATTTTTCTGACACCAATGTTAAAATAATCCCTTTTAATAAGCATTGTGACATAAATCACACGTTTAAATGCGCGCATTTAAAAGTGTGATGTCACAATGCTTATCTACCTAAACGACGCATATACTTTCGATTGAACGTGTGATGTCACAATGCTTATCTACCTAAACGGCGCGTGCGCAATGGCCCATCAAAAATACGGATTTTAGTTATCCGGGTTATTCGTAGCCTGTCTGTCACCGACTCAAATGAAAAAACTAGATTTCTAAAATCTGGTTTATTCAAGATGGGTCAGGATTTTTCTGTGTGACACCGCCTAGTTTGAATTTGTCAATTTAACCTGCGTACAGTTATATTAACGCGCATTTAATGAGACGCGCTAATTGCGCATTATTTTTGACTGAACATGATGTGACGTCACAATGCTTTTCTACCTTAAATCTCATACAGCATGCGCAGTTCTGCCCACATGAAAAAATAGTGGAAAATATTCGGAGCTCTGGCAGCGCAGAGATTTGTTTCAAATTGTGAAATTATATTTAATCACGTGACCACCAATTGACCACTCAAGTATTTAGAAAACTTATGAATATTCATAGCAGGGATATAATATAGTATTAATGACTGCTTTGAGAGAAATAGTTGTTTTTATACGCTCAAGGGAAGGTTAGAATTGTGCTATTGCCCCGAGGCGTGCCGAGGGCAATAGCCCAATTGTAACCTTCCAGAGAGCGTATAAAAACAACTATTTCTCGAATATTAAAGCAGTCATTAATACTTTTATATGCCGAAAAAAAATAGACTAAAAAATAAAAAATAAAAAACAAAAAAACTTTTGTCGAAGATGGGATTCGATCTCTTGCGTACAAAAGGTGATGTAACTCAAATCAGCGCCTTAAACCGCTCGGCTATCGCGCTCTGTTACCATACTTTACATTTTTCTCTAATATATACATTAAAATGGATTGAAAACGGCTTCGCGTGATTGATGATTCGCGGCTGCTCCATTAATCGGGCCCTTCTTTTACTTTTGCAATGCATATTGGCACGAACTTAGATCAAGATCTATCGGCAGATGTTGTTTTTTTGTTTTTGGAAGTTTATTTTCGTCTTCATGTCAACAATGCAAGATAAAATTGTCGGTAAGATCGATCGAGATTCAATTGCATTGAAATTACCGACCAATTCTTCGCACACGTACGGTATCCTCGATCGCTCAAACCATTTTTTAACATGTAAACCTATGGGGTAACCATGGAGACTGACCTATTTTCCCAATAACCATGGTTATTGGGAAAATTAGGTCTGTTTTTACAGGAACAGTTAAAGTTTATGAATGCAATTTCGACCAATCAGATTGCTGGATTACTTAAGTGAGGTATTTAAAACTTGTTATTCATTGATTCGTAATTTTCATCGATATGAAATCTTTTCTAAGGACTAAGAACATTTTTTTCTTACAAAATTGACAGTACTGTAGATTCCATTATAATTCTTCTCCAAGTGAATCAGCTGTCAATTGATAATATATTGTATGGAGTCACTTTGGTGCTCACGGGATATGGGCGCAGGGTCGGACAATAATGTTGCGACAAATATATAACCCCCAAATCACAACAACAACAAAGTAGTGTGAAGTAGGGTAATTTTTTTTTCTGACATGAAATCTAATAATCTGGTTTTTAAAATGAATCTTTCATTATTACAGAAAGGGTTCTAAAATCTGATGAATGATGTAATGCAATATTACTAATAAACTCTGTTGCTAAACTTGTTTATTTACGTTCTGTTTCAGGATCAACCGTGACACCAGTGACAGCCCCAGATAGTAAGTATATAATAATAACATAGTTTAAATCTTCTAAGAACTTTATTGATCAATCTCTATGACACTTTAGATTGATCAATACAGATGCGAGGAGATAATTTATCGAACACGAATCCAATATTATTAAAATTATTTTATTTTATGAAAAGAGGTGAGACAAAATATTCCGACTTTATGAGCAACAGTTTAAAAACAAAGTTGTATCTTTAAAGACCACGACGAACGATACTGGTGACCCTTTAATGTTTTAATCTTCAGAGGTTGGATCATGTGAGCGTGGTTGGGGTCTGTACGACGAATGGTGTTACTACTCCCCCGCTGTTGAGAAGACCTTCACGGAAGCCGAAGCCGAATGTGCTGCTTTGTTTTCGGGTTCACATCTGGCCAGTATCCATTCCATCGGAGAACAATCCTTCATCACAGGTAAGAAATCATTATTATCACGTTATAAATGTTAGGTATCATGACCGAAGAGATTTTTAGAAAAGAAAAGAAAAGATAAGCGAAGATTAAACAAAATTGAGTTTTCTAATTTTATCTAATACTATATTATTATAGAATTATAGAAACCATACACGCTTTAGATTGATGACACAGATCGATTGATAACTATCCGTTTACAGAAAGACTATATTACATCAACGCCTGGACATGGATTGGTCTAACAGATGTAGATGAAGAAGGTACCTGGAAATGGACTGATGGAACTAACGTAAGTTTGCATTGTTTAATGTTGTTAACCCTTCGTCTATCTCCCAATCATTGAAAGAGAAAAAACAATAAATAGAGCGTCTTATCATGAATACCAAAATATGTCATAAAAATATTAAGTACTGGTCGCATTAATTGGTTTGAAATATACGAGTGTCTTTCTTTGTCCACAAATATTTCATTATAAATTGCAACAAGGTTAATTGGTTAATTTTTAACAAATTGTACTTTTTTTCTGAAAAAGTGTAAACGACAAACACGGTAAAACAAAATGCATATAACACAATTTTATTGCCATTTAAAATTTAGAATTTAGATAACAATTTAATTTAAATAAAGGTATTTTGACTTTTCTTCGTCTTCTCATCTCCCCAACACCACCACCACCCACCTCTCTCTCTGACTTGTTTTCCTCTTCGTTTCCGCTACGATGTATCCCTTTCCCGCTATAATATCTTTCCCGCCACTCACCCTTCCTGCCAATACTTTCTCGTCCCATTCTTTGATATCCGTACGCTCCTTCTATGGCTATCATATAGTTTGATTATATAAACTGGACCCCTGGCGAGCCCAGCAATAGTTATAGCAACGAAGACTGTGTCCACTTAGACGACTAATTTTATAAGATTGGAACGTGGAATGATGTCAAATGCAACAAACTTTACAGATTTATTTGTAAAAAGTCAAAGTAGAAGCCGAGTGACCCTCAGCTGCAAAAGGCATTGCCACGCCGTACTGTTATGCACATTAAAAGTGAATCTCTCGTAAAAAGTGGGAGATTAAAAATTGTCATGAAGAGTGCCATCATGTAACATGGCTTTCAAACGCGAATTATAAACATATCCTAAAACCGACAGCTCAAGAACAGTCAGTAATGTTGTCCCATGTTTGTATCTGAGTGATTCCAAAACTAATTCGTGAGAGACGTGGTAGGGGGTGAGGAGGCGGAGAATAAAACTTAGAGAAAGGGAATTGAGGAAAATTACTATTGAAATAACTCCAGCGATTCATTAATCCTTTATGAAAACCCAAATTGCGCCTTGTTACAGGACAACCTCTTAGAATTTATCTCCATGCCATGTTCTCCGCCTTCTCGTAAAATTTAGTACAATTACTGGAATTGGGCCGCTGGTGAACCAAACGATGTCAACAACGAAGATTGTGTGCATCTTGGATATTTTGACGACCATCAGATAGGCTTGTGGAACGACGTAGGGTGTCTCGAAATTAACAGATATATCTGCAAAATGCCGAAGTGTAAGTTATCATCCGAGGACAAAGAAAGAAACATTCAAATATCGAATTTGATAATACCTTTTCATCACTTTTAATGTATCAGATTAAGATCACCTGTACAGAAAATTAACGAAAATGATAATATTCAGTTGATATCCAATACATGACACTAGAATTGTTGTTTGTTGTTCATCTGGGCGAAAGTGTCAATCAGTCGTTCTTGTTCTTTAATTTGTTTGAAAATAAAAATTGATCTTAATCTGAAAGTGAAAATGAATGCGTTCGTTGAACTCTCCACAGATAACACTGCTCCTGTCACCCAGGCTCCGGCTATAACACGTAAGTTGTGAAGAAAAACATATAAGTAGTAGTAGCACTAGTAGTAAAGTGGCAGCATCAACCACAGTATAATAGTAATAGTATTATTAAAGGTAGTTGGAGTAGTTTTAGTAGCAGCAGTAGTAAAAGTAGAAGTAGTAGTAAAAGTAGTAGTAGTAGTAATAGTAGTAGTAGTAGTGGTAGAAGTAGTAGTAGCATTAACCGTAGTATAGATGCTTGTTTGTTTATTTTTCATTATTATTATCATTATTATTATTATTGATATCATTATTAGTACTTTTAGTAGCATTTTATCATCATCATTATTAATATCATCATCATTATTATTATTATTATTTCTCTATCATTATTTATATCATTTTTCCTTCTTACCCAGTTCCTCCTAGTGATCGTTGTGGTAGTGGTTGGGTATACGATTCTGGTAGTAATAACTGCTTCAAATATTCGACCTCTGGACTGACCTGGCCCATGGCAAATGACCAATGCCACTACGAGGGTGGCTATCTGACTAGTATTACTAACCAAGCTGAATCGGAATTCCATCGCAGTAAGTTTAAAGAAGACGTTGAAATATGATGAAGATGAGAAATAGGTTTTGAGCTTTCTCATTCTGTTGACGTCAGTTTGGAAGATTACTATATGAAAAATGTCACTTGAAAGGGATTTGTCTTCAAATGCAATCATATTTAAAATGTAAAATACATCGATTTCTGTGCGCAGTGCTTAGGATTTCTGACAAGACCGATTCCATTTTTTATCAAAGATTCCATTAAAAATTTGCCCTTGAATTGGTCTCTCCAAAGTCTTTACCATAGTTGTTATTATACATTTACAGATATCACATCTAGTCTTAAAGGACTATATACAATTATGAGGTGACCTGCGAGAAAAATGTGTTGAAGAAATTGATTGACAGATTTGACAAATGACCCAAGTTCCCTCATTTACGAAGTCTATTTTGTAATGGAGTAATCCAATTACAGCTATTAGTATTACACATTCTCATCTAGATCTCAAATTATAGCAGGAATGGATTAACTTATTGGAGTATCTTCTCTCATTTATTATATTTTTTCTTCATTTTAATCAGTTTGCGTGTCTCGTGGACTAATCACCATACTGTGGATGACAAGGTGATTAATGTCCCTTAGCAAGACATTAATCGTCATTTGCCTTTTTTAGGCCAAAAAAAAAAATAATTTGGTTGTCCTCGATTGCTTTTCTGGAGTAGGGGCGGGCGGCCGGATTTTAATTTTTTTTTTTTTTTTAACTTCTTTTTTTGTGTGTCTTTTTTTGATTATTTTAAATATTTTGTTTCAATTTGTGTTTCCATTAAAAAAAAATCATTGGGATGTCAAGCATTTAAACAAACAAAGTATATAAAACACTTTAATATGGTAAAAGACTAGTTTGATTTTAAACTCCATTGTACTACTTATAGCTACGTGCACACTCTATATAGCAAACAATGCATATTTGGTGACCATTGGTTCCCCATGATCCTCTTTATCTTATGTTAACTGAGAGCTGATTTGATGAGATAACCACCTGTCCAGTAACCTTACAGGGTGGTCTAATCCCTCCCGTAAACTAGTACAGATGGGCTTTAAAATGAGTTTAAGAATGCTCAGAACCTGATTTGAATGAACGGCATTTTGACATAGAAAAATAAAAATGGCAAGTTTAATAAATACAGAATTGCGTACTGAAAAGACCAAACTGGCAACGGGACGCATTTTGTTCCTTGCAAATGTATAAAATGGTATGTTTGGCATTTAAGATTGCTCCCCCCAAAAAAATTAAATAAAACAACAACAAAAAAGAAAAAAAATGAATAAAAGAAATTGAATACAAAAAATAAAAAAATACGAGCGGCCCGAAAATGACGAGCGGGCGGTCGAGGACAACCAAATTATTTTTGGGGGGCCTTAACGTAATGTGTATACCTAGTTTGGCAGCTTGACCCGCTCCAGGGTAGTACTGTTTAGACCTTGTCAAATCTGCCATGAGAAGTCTTTTGGCTAAACATTTTTCACATCTCAAATTCAGCTATTTATATTTTCGTTATTATATTGTAACCGACAGTGTCTGTACTCTACTTCAAATTGAATTACAACATATGGTCATTTTGGATCGGTCTTCATGATACTAATATGGAGGATGGTTATGTTTGGAGTGATAGCGCCCCCGTCTCTTATCTCAACTGGGACTCAGGTATTATCATTATTATTACTATTTTTATCGTATCATTGTAGAGGTATCGTGGTATAGATGTTCATTCGCTTGACTCTCAATCCAGGGGTTAAGGGTTCGAATCCCGCCCGGCACTAATGCCCATTGGTAAGACATTGGTCCACATGAGCCACTCTCCATCCAGGTGTAAATGGGTACCTGGCAAATGATGAGGTAATGATAGTTTCAGGGCCTTCAGAAAGAACAACGTTAATGTTGATGACGCTTCCCTGGTTGAACAATCCAAATTTTATACTATCATCGTCAATTTCATTATACTATTTGTACTGCACCCTGTCTGTAAAAGAGACTTGATAGTCCTGGAGCCATTTTTGGATATACCAAATACCTGTGTGTATACATGTATAGGTTGTCGGCGTTATAATTCTCATTAAATGTTTCCAATATTGATATGCATGTGACATCAAAAGTTATAATTGTGAGTAAAGTTGTTTTATATTAGCAGGCCCACATACTGACTTCAAACGAATCAACGATCAATCGGGTTACTTAATTAAGTGAATTTTAGTAATTTCTTTTCATACAAACTTTCAAAGGTCGTGGTTTGAGCCACAGCACACAAAGTTGCATTGCTTCTAACGAACTGGGTATTAATTGGATAGGATACATAACTCGTTGCAGGTGGATGTTCATTACATTCATATGCAATGATCACCAGGCTTTATAAAGAGTAGAGTTGGAGTTGGGTAATGTCGTATTTGAATCCAAGATAATACACTGTAAAACTCTTCATCAGTTACTTGTTACTGGAAAGGTGGAACATGACAACATTTATTATCATTATTAATATATATATATATTCTTCATGGGAACCAAATGATGCATATGACGGTGAAGTTTACGTAACTTGAGATCCTATGTCATAAATGATCATTATAATAATTATCATTATTACTATTTTATTGTGATTTTCAGGGGAGCCCAACGATGCTTATACCGGTGAAGATTACGTTGAGATCCTATGTGCTAATGGCAAATGGAATGACCTGCATGGCGATGTATCAATAGGTTACTCCTGCAAGAGAAACAGTACGTGCTTTTTTAAAAACACATCTTATATCATATTCGTTGGGTATCTCACTGTATATGTTTTTCTTACTTCTCCGTTTACAAATGTGTTGCTCGGTTTAGGGTCAGACATTTAAGGTTACCATTGATAACTTCATCCGCAAAACTATCACGTTGTTTGTATTGTATAATGTAGCATTTCAAAACACGAATAGCTGGTTACGATGACTTTATAGTGCTTATTATTCATAAGTTATCAGTTTGAAATTAACATTAAGTAAATGATTTAACATTTGGATATAATATATTAGGGTTGCCGATTAAATTAAATGATCACTGTCGTTCCAATTATCTTCCTGTTTATTTTGATATTTCAAGAACATCGTCTTCACTGACTAAGCCGCCTCCCCCCCCCCCTCCCGCCATGCACAGGCCAAGAAGTAATGTATGGCATAACAGGACATTGTGACGTCATTTTATATATTACATCCCATTCAGGTTTCATTACGGATCAGTTCAAAGTGTTCCCCAACAGCCGCTTGGACACACCGAACTCGATCCCCTTCTCCAACGTATGGCCAGAGGAGTGTGCTGCTAGCTGCTACAGTGCTGGTGGAGAAAACTGCAGGTCTTTTAATTACTACCGCAAGACACGCGAATGTTCTCTGCTATCTATCGATCAGTACTCAGGCTCCGCAGATCTGGTGCCAGAGAATGAAGATCCTTATGATTACTATGAACGAGGTATATCATATCGAAAGGACATCCTAGTTTATATGAAATAATTCAACTGCGCGGAACAAAAGGTCCTGCGCAGATTTTCTGAACGAGCGATAGATGATTAAGGAAAAGCCAGCCATGTATATACGATATCATAAACTTGACATTTAATTAATAATTCCATACTATGAGTGTTTTAAGATACTGAGCATGTGAGATTCCGGCTCCAATTTGTTTTCCAAAGGAAAATACTATGCTCTCCCGCAGGTATTTCTTTATGAAGAATTTGTTAAAATATAAAAATATAATCCACTTAAGTTATTGACGGAAAACTGATTGCACCAAAATCCAAATGGGCATGCTCAGTTGTGATTCAAGGACTCTACATCAGGTAAGAGAAATCTTATCTCATTCTATTGCACAAAAACTGATCTCCACTTAAGAAAATAGATGAAATCGTTCGAGCCAAAAAGTAATTTAAAAATTGTTCAATGGCTTTCATTAAGAGGCATTTTGCTCCATGAAGTTCCATTTTAAATATAATTTTTAGTAGACTGATTGTTAAAGGGTATTGCATCATTCTTTTATGTTTTGTGCTTTGAATTATTCATCCATTATTCTAAGCATTTCCCTATCTATCAATTCTTTAGACTTCACAGCGCCAGCCATCCAAGTGCCAACAACCATCGGTCCCTCGTATGGCTGTGGAAAGGGTGAGACTGGCTACCGCAGCTACTGCTATACCTTGGTTACTTCAGTGTCAACCTTTGATGGCATGCAGAGTATCTGTGAACTCCGCAGCGCTAACCTGGTCTCCATCGCTGACGCTAGCGAAATGAACTTTGTCATCAGCTTGATGCAGACTGGTAAGAAGAAAAAACGTTAAGAACCCACTGCACTATTCGTATAATAGTAAGGAGAACCCGTCTGTTGTCCTGCACACCCCCATTGAGTTAAACCGGGAGGAGAGACTCCGAAAGTTATAGTGATTCAGTTCGCTTTTCGCCTCCCAGGCGCAGGTGACGACAAATACTTAATAATAATGACAATGGTTTTACAACTTTTGTTGATTTACATATCACCTTCATTATCATCTCGATTAATACGATTGGAAGATCACCCCTTCCTCTAGAAAACAGAAATGCATTCACAACAACACTCTTCTGATCTGTTTTCGCCATAACAGGCAATACCGCGACCACTACGATAGGCTCAGCTTGGTTAGGTCTGTCTGACAAGGCAAATGAGGCGACGTACGCTTGGAATGATGGTAGTGAGGTCACCTATACAAGCTGGGCAGCAGGACAGCCTCAGAATAGTGGCAGCGACGAAGACTGTGTCACCCATAATATCAACGTAAGATCTGAATCCTTTATGGCTACCTCTCAATGCCATACAATTGTATTCTCAAAAATATGAGTTTGAAATCCCCAAAGATATTCTTGAAACTTTTACAAGACAGAGCGACGTTTCTGATCGGATACAGTTTTGACTAATCAATAGCAAGACGCACACAATTTACAAACGTACCAAAATTCATTCTTTCTTTTAAAATGTTTGATGTTTCGACCGCAGTTCTCGATTGCTGGATGGCTGACTTTAAATTTGTCTTATCTCCCTCGACAACATTGACCCACATGGTCCTGTCTTGTTAAGAGTTGCGACTTTAATACCTGGGTTGATCTCAAGTCCTCCAATCAACCGCAAACTTGTAAACTCATGTACATACTTGAAAATGAATGTTGCTGTTGATGAGTCCTTTGAAAATTTGTCTCAATATTGTTTTCAATCCATTGCAAGAAATAGGTGAACTGAATCAACATTTAAAAAACATATGGTGGCTTGCTAGAACTATTCACTTTTGGCCAACATTCCTAGGCCCTGTGCATCATAAAGATATAATTGTCTCCTAATAACGGCAGATTTTTTTTTTATATTAAGGGGTACCCTCTGAGCAAATTGTTCGGACCATTTAAAATAATACTTCCACTGGTAAATCTTAAAATGAATCGTTGCTTTATTTATATTAGTGTTTACTTGAACACAAATCAGTTTGTATCTTAGTTGATTTGGTATAGTTGATCATTTTATATTCCTGTCTCTTTCTATTTCGTCTTCTCTTATCTACAACATGTCAGCAGATTGTAATTCTTTGTTTACGTTTTCTCCTTGTTTCATTTCTAGTGTTAGGTGGCAACTAATTGCTTCATGAAATTAATGTGACTGAATGTTATTTGAACCAAGGACATCAATGAATTAACCAATCAAACGTTATTATATTCCTAGTTGGATGGCTGGCTTGATGAGTCTTGCACTGGAACCCAACATTACGGCGTCTGTAAAACACCTAAAAAAAACACTAATGTTGTAGCACCAGTAACTGACGGTTGCCCAACAGTAAGTACAACCATAGAACATTCTCAAGTACTTGAATACATACGTCTATGTAATACACAGCATTTAACACAGCACGATTGTCATTCTTCATCAAGAATGACAAGATACGAGTGTAGGCTTACACTAAATAAAAAGTTTCATATCTAGACTAGATACAGTCGGCCAATTCAGATCGCAATGCTTTAATAGCCCTACCATCTGACTGATGTTATGTTATCATCAGTTTGGTTGCCAGTGTAAATGGCCCTTCGAGTCGGGGCTGGTATTTCCGAGGCACAAGGCCGTTGCAAACTATTGAATTCCATAGATTATGTACTCGTGACTACGTCTAAGGCCAAGGATCCAAAACCAGACCTGAAGACAGCACTGTTTTTCATCCATCATGTTTAGTCAAAACACAAGATCGAAGACTCTAATCACACAATTCGTCAAGGTAGTGTTATGTAAAATTTGTCTGTGAAAATTAAGTATGGATAATGCTTACCATGTGTTTTGTTTTAAGGGGTGGTTGAAGTACATGTCGTCGTGTTACCAGCTGGTAACTACCCAGAAAACTTGGACTGATGCAAATACAGACTGTGTGAATAAGAATGGTAGACTTGCCATCATCAATAACAAGTAAGTCCTTCTTCAACTCATTCTTTAAGCGTATTTGAAGGGGCAGGGTGGCAGCTTTGCCCCCACCGAAGACTCTTATGTACATGTTGGTATGTTATGACACATTCAACTACATAATGCTTGTAGGAATATAATATTCTGGGGAAATTATGGAAATTTCTTGCATAACCGAGAACCTACTTTTTACATGCGAACGATGTACCGTCCTAAATTAATTTGAAAGATCATCGAAATTTTAACCGTCATATTTAACAGGTTTTTGTCTGTAATTTCTTCTCCTGCTCCTTTCCGCTCTTCTTGCTTTCCCCTCACTTGCCCCATCTCTTCACTCTAATTTCTACTCATGTTCCTTCCTATTCATCCCCCTCCCACACTTTTATGATTTTGAATAACCATTGTGCACTCGCAGACGACATTGATTCATTTTCATAAGCTGATTTTCATGTCTCTTGCTAACGTTTCAGATACGAGCAGGCATATTTGGCTTCGGTAATGGGCGCCATTTATACTTACTCTTTCGACTACTGGATCGGATTGAGTGATACAGATATTCCGGGTACTTACCTGTGGGTGGATGGCTCGTATCCGATACTATCCGCTTGGGCACCAAGTCAACCGGGTAAGCCTCACCGTTAAGGCTCGTTCAGGTATGACGCGGTAAACCACCGCGGTTCGTTAACAAATTGTCAACTGCGCGCAGCATACCCAACATACAGAAAAAAACGTCGCTAATCAGATTTGTACATCATGTGCGTTTTTAATCTGAGAACTTTTTGTATATTTTTAGCATATGGCCTTTTAACTTTGAGCATCAAATAATGTTTTCTAATAAATCTACTGAACATGAAATAACACTGAAGGCAATAAGCAGGACTAGATAAAATCGTGATGACGAGTTCATTTTTCTATTTCTTTATTTCATGATCATCATCATGAATTCAAATGTATCAATGGTTTTTTAAAGTGTGGCGGTTTGACATGAAATGATATCAAACACCATAATAACAGTAAAGTGCAACAAAAGATGCATACATACAAATGTTTTAATATATCGCAAAACCCAATGAAATATTGCAAAATGCGCTGTAAATGATAAACTAATGCTACGCAGACATATAACCAAAATTGAAGTGTAGAATGAGGCAAGCATCGGGTTTGATTTTATGATACCATTGCATGACAAAACCAAAGTTATATGATTATAACACTTTTTGTGATTTATTTTTGTGACTAAAACCCATTTTCTTGATATTGAAATATATTGATCTCTCTCAACCAGACAACTATTTGGGTGACTGCGTGGCTTTGATAAGTGCTGCGGATGGGATTGGTAGCAACGTAGCCGGTCTATGGTTTGATGAGAGATGTTATAAAGAACATAACTACATCTGTGAGAGGCCAGTAGAGGGTACTACCGACACCCCTTACACCCAAGCTCCAGTCACCGTCCCATCTAATGCTGGGTGCACCGATGAGAACGCCATAGGTTACGGTTCAAATTGTTTTATCGTAAGTTTGGCACGCCTTTTCATTATGTCGCGATCAACCGATGATGTTGTTTGTATTATGAACTTAATAAAATGAATGGCAAAATGGGGATGACTAAACCGTTTTACTGAGTTTTATTAATACTTTATCATGCCACTCTGTACAGGAGCCTAATATTGTACAAGCCTTGCATTTCATTTAGGCTTCTAAATTTTAACATTATTGTTTGTTTGTTATATTATACATACTTCCCCCGAAACAATATACCCTCTCAAATATACGGATCCTTACGATTTGGCCACTTTTACGACCGATTTAAGAGTTGTTACGAGTTTTAACGAGCTATTAACGGTTCATTACGGATCATTACGAGTTACGTATTTACGGCAAAACTCCACGATTTGTTACGAGTTGTCACTTATAACCACAAACAACTCGGACATTTTCGAGCTTTTTATGGATTGTTTCGAGTATATTATGGAATGTTACTATTCATCGAAGCTTTTACGTGTTAGTTACGACCTGTTTACGTGTTGTAACGAATAATTACGAGTTAGTTACGAGTATTTACGAGTCCTTATAATTTTGCAGCTCTTACACCTTTTCCCAAATCGTAAAGAATACGTAAGAATACGTAAAGTATACGTATCTATTCGTAAAGTACTCGTAACTACACATAACGTGCTCGTAAAAACTCGTAACAATCGGTCGTAAAGCCATCGTAACAAAACCCAAATGAAATCTTAAACAACATGTAACACTCGTAATAATCCGCAAACAAATCGTTAGTTTACGGATTCTTGCGAGCAGTTAACGGAGGGTTGCGTCTTGTGAAGTGGTTATTAAAGGGGGTACTACTTATTCACCGTACATTATACTTAATTTAAGTTATCTATATTTATTTTTATGTTATTTTTCAGTTTGAATGAATATTATTTGCTTTTATTTAAATATGGAACAAATAAATTTCAAACTTCTAGCCATTTGAAAGGAATGCCGTGGAGCAGATCACTTGGGACCAGGCTAGAACCTATTGCCAGGAAATGGGAGGTGACTTGGCCAGTTTCCAAACCAAAGAAGAGGAAGCCTACATAGTGAGCAGTTACACGCCGACGTAAGCCAATTATAATATTTCTTGTTAACGGATTAGTCAAGAGATAAAACATATTTAAACTATAGCAGAACGACTCCTTAATTATCTATTATGTCTGTGACGTCAGAAAAATGTCTTATTATTTTCCCGCTCACATGTAGCAAAGTGACTGAAGCAATCTTTTATCGTAGTATTCAGTACTCATAAGAGATAAAACATATTTATACTATAGCAGAACGACTCCTTAATTATCTATTATGTCTGTGACGTCAGAAAAATGTCTTATTATTTTCCCGCTCACATGTAGCAAAGTGACTGAAGCAATCTTTTATCGTAGTATTCAGTACTCATCACAAGGGTTCTGTTTCAGTTGGTACGCTCCGTCATTCCTAGAACAAAGATAATACATTTAAAGGAAAAAAGGCAGGAAGTCAAAGATTTAAAAAAATGATAATCCTTACCCACAGGACCCACATATTTCCTTACAATCCACAAGATATACAACTATATAACATCTTTCAACTCTTTAACAGGGATTATTGATCTATGGTTTACTTATATATATCAAGCATGTTTCAAGATTAAATAAAATAAGAATTTATTATCCATTCGAAGGTTTGTTTTCCCCTTGTATTAATACATTTGTGAAAAGATATTACAAATAGAAAAATTATGAGAAGTTAATCTATTCCTTAACAGCTACAACGCAAAATAAAATCATAATCACTTGTGAGTAAAAAAATATGATAAACGATTAGATGATTGATTTACGTTTATGATCTGCAGAGATCCTGATACTGCCAGCTATGGATTCTGGATAGGACTCAACGACAAATCACGAGACGGAGGTACGTAAAGATAGGCTGAGACCGGCAGCTCACGAGACCGACATCCCACGAGACCGACAGCCTACGAGACCAACACCTCATGAGACCGGCAGCTCACGAGACCGACATCCTACGAGACCGACAGTCTACGAGACCAACACCTCATGAGACCGGCAGCTCACGAGACTGATACGACATGAGACCGACACCCCACGAGACCGACAACCCACGAGACCGACAGGGGGAGGGGTTTACTTTCAATTTACTGATTGCTGCATAATGTATCATGAGAAGTTTTAAAGGGATATTTTATTGTAATTAAAGAGGGATAAGAAAGTGTGTGTGAGATAGAGAGAGAGAGAGGGGTAGGGGGTAGGGGAATAAGAGTTTTAGAAAGACATCACGAGGAGAATATTTGCCCCTTTTAATACGTTCCTTTCTTTATTTCTGTTTTTTATTTTTATTTTTGAATACGCTTATTCAGGTTCTTTATTTTTCGATATGCTTTAATTGCCTCGGGCTTGTAATCATCGCATTTATATTCTTTTTGATACATTAAGGAAATCGATATTGTTGGTTTTCTCAATTCATTAATATTTACCCTTGAAGGCATTGTTTAACAATGCCAAATCTGAAATGCATGGAATTCCTTCCTGACCTAAAGGTTTATAATTATGATTTGCAGCATGAGCTAATTCTAGGATTTTATTTAGAATTTGAGACAAAGATCAAATTTCCCTTATATCATATTTTAGGTTACATTTGGAGTGATGGTTTGGCTGTAACATATGTTAACTGGGGAAGCGGTGAGCCTAATGATTTTGATGGTACCGAGAACTGTGCCGAGATGTTTTTCAGTGGACGAGGATGGAACGATCACCTATGCACTGCCACCAGAAGCATTCTCTGCAAAGTACCGAAACGTGAGCATAAAACACTCAGTCTTTGAAATGAAATCATATATTATTAATTTCAATTATGGCAACATTTTGATATTGAATAAAAGGTCGAATAGAACATACGTACTTGAATTTAATTTACTTCAAGTTTTTTTAGGGGAGAGGCCCACATTTTATTTGAGAGTTTTGTGGTATTTCTTTACACCATCTTCGGTATTTTTAAAGAGTCGATCAAACTAGTTATTTATGTGATTTAAAATGATAATTCTATTTCAAAGGGCCATGTCGGTATTAAAATGTTTAATTGTTAATATAGAGTTCTAGTCGTCATTAAACCAGGGGAAAACATTAATTTATGATTGTCCAGTAATTTGGCCTGGAAATGAACCCTCTTTTTTAATAGAGGGGCGAGGACAGGCCTTTATGAGGTCTTTGGGATATTTATCTGTTTGTACCGTGATCCTAATATACGTCTCTTTTTTAATTATATTTACTTTACAGAGATCAAAGAGCCCACTACAATTCCACCAAGTAAGTTTTGATTTGTCTTTCTTATTTCTGCAATCAAATAGCATTAGATTAAAAAGAGATTAAGTCACAGACTATCATGAAGAACGAATGTCTAATACATACAACATATTACATCTAAAGAAAAAAATACAGATTTTCGCTATAAAGTGAATTGTTTTATCCATTCTGTCTTCTGACCGCCCTTAAATACTTTCCGAAGGCAAATGCTCAGTTTGAGGCTTCATAGTAAGTCGCATAACTATGGGTGTAATTTTTGATTTAATTATCTGTCAACGATTTTTAAACATTTTAGCTCATTTGCAATATCAGACTACCAATCTCACCTTTGTAAGCAGCTTGGAGAATCTGAGGAACATTTTTTTTGTTTACTTGTAAAATTCCCTAACCCCCTCTGCCAAATGATATGTTGCCGCCTCTGAGTCGAATCCTAACAGCGAAAATTACGTCAGTGAAAGATAATGAATGCACCCCACACCAAAAGGGAAAACGAGGACCTAAAATCTAGAGATTGTTTTACGGTAACTTCTTATTTAATGAAATGAGACTGTAATATGGAGGAAACTGAAAGTGAAAGTGATTGAAATTACCATGCTGTCATTGTGACTCAAATGTATGTAAGGAGTATGCATGATTGTCAGATAGGAATGCTTTTCAGAGATCGATTATGAAGATTAATTTTGTATGGTAATTATCATTAATACAAATAGTAACTGTTAGTAAGCACTGTAGTAGTATCAGTAGTATTAGTAGTAGCAGTAGAATTAGTAGAAGTAGTAGTAGTAATAGTAGTAGTAGTAATAGTAGTAGCAGTAGTAGTAGTAGCAGAAAGTATTAGTAGTATTAGTAGGAGTAGTAGTAGTAGTAGTAGTAGTAGTAGTAGTAGTAGTAGCAGTAGTATTAGGATAGTTAGGTTATTATTATCATCATCATCGTCATCGTCATCATCACTATCGTTATTGCCGTTATTACTATATGTATCAATATATTAGTATCATCATAACCATCCAACAGAACAACCATTATATATATCCAAGTAATTCAAACACCGTTTTATTTAACGCTAATCTATTTTATCATTGTTCTCCAGTCGGGACGTGCCCTACCGACTCCGACTGGCAGTATTTCCCGCCATATTGCTATTACTTCAGTGACGTTGCTGGGTCAAACGATAGACTAAGCTGGACCATGGCTGAAGAATTCTGCCACCAAAAGGGGGGTCACCTGACATCAATCACAAGCAGCACTGAGAACAAGGTTCTCATTGCAATGGTATATATATATACAAATCTAATCAAATCAAATCTATTGAAATAAAATCTACGAATTTTGATTGTCTTTAATATACAAGTGCTGACAGGAATAGAATCAAAACACTTCGGTAGCTAATTAATAATTGAAAGGTAATGAAGTATACATAATATACTAAAGTAATGAATATGCAATAACAAAAGGGGAACTAACTACTAAATTTGGGACTACCATCAGTGTGCTAGTAATTGCAAAAGAGAAATCAGCTAAGTTTCAAATCAACGTTGAAACAAACATAAACAGTATGAGTAGTGGCGTAACCATTTTTTCACAGGTGGGAGGGGAGGAGAGAAGGGCAGCTTAAGCGAATGTGCCATTATTAAGTACGAATTTGGGGCTCATGTTTGTTGACAAATTCGAACCAAATATCTAAAAATAATTCATGGGGACCTGCTCCTCCCGTTAGCTTTTGGCTACGCTTACTTTAAATTCCATCTACTAAATCGACTGACTTTACAGAGCTTAGAGCGGATGATCTAAAAATTAAATCATTTTTAAAAATAGGATCCACAATTTTGGTTTGTGATGTTAGCGATTTCTTATGTAATTAAGGTAGTAACTAATAAGAATATGAACGATATCCACAGGTATACTGTAGGCCTATATATAATTTGAAAATGACTTATCTTATTAAGCATATTTCTTTCTCTTGCATAGGCTCCAATAATTGGTGTGAACTACTGGATTGGTCTTCGTCAAGAAACTGCTACAGGAAGTTTCATGTAAACATACAAACCTTTTTTTTTTATATACAAGTTCAAGTTCAAGTTCAAGTTCATTTTTATTGATCATGCACAGTTTAATACAAGGCATCAAATTCGTTTAACGGCTGTTTCTTGAATTTATATAGCATCAATTAACAAACATGATTCCCTTAGTACACAAGCATTGCCATTCTTCTGTGAAAACGCATGTTGATTGCTCAAAATATGATTTATGAAAAGGGATTTTAGTAATTAATTACATTGCATCATATCACACTTGAATACAATGAAATGTGCAAGTCATGGCTCCTTAATGATAGACTTGCTGAAAACTATTCATGTGCATGTATATGTTATACTTATATGTAGTTTATTTGTGTTAAAGAAACACGAAGCAATGGACCAATTAATATATTTATTTCAAATACGTCTGGTTTCTCGTCATATATTTTTAAGAAGATTAAAGAACATGAAACTAAGAGAAAGATTTTACTTATTGGTATTAATTTGACCAAACGTTTTGATGAATAACTGTAACAATCAATGTCGGTGTTGAAATACTTTTAATGATAGATGGTCAGACGACTCTTCATATACTTACGAAAACTGGGACAGAGGAGAGCCTAATAATCACAACGGGGAAGAATTGTGCGGAGAAATATATCGCTATAATGGTAAGAGGAGATTTAATTATATAGTATAAATTTTTGAACAATGAATATAGATTTAAGAAATATATACTGACGTCTAAAAGTCATAATGTTTCATCATACTTTGGAACCGTGCTTTTCATTGTGGAAAGAAGACAGCTGCATGGAGCATGTAACTATAGATGGAAGAATAGCTTGGCAAACACCATCATGCAAAACGAAACTAGTAGGAGAAAAAAGAAGGGCAGGCCAACTAGCATATGGACTGATAACATTGAGGGGAATGTCAATTTTTCAGAAGACTTACAAATTCGCAATAGTAATTTAGTTTAGATCGTAGGTAATGCAAACAAGTGATAGAGTCATGTTTACATAATATGTCCCCTTTTATCTATCTCTTCCTCTAATTCTTTCGGTCTTCATTTGTTTTTTCTCTCTCTCTCTCTATTTCCTTGTCCCTCTTTTCTACTTTCCTCATAATGATCTTCTTCAGAATTCTCTTTTTCCTTTCTTGACATTATGTTTCTCCCTTCTTATAAAATATAGTATTAATGACTGCTTTTAGAGAAATAGTTGTTTTTAAACGCTCAAGGGAAGGTTAGAATTGTGCTATTGCCCGAGACGTGCCGAGGGCAATAGCCCAATTGCAACCTTATAAAAACAACTATTTCTCGAATATTAAAGCAGTCATTAATACTTTTATATGCCGAAAAAATTATGACACCACCTTGGCCTTTCCCTAGTTTATCTGCACGGTTGTTTTTTATGAGTGTTTCTTTGAGAGTAGACTAGATCTAGATTCTAGTCTAAGCAAGATATTTTTACAATTTTAGGGGTGGGCCGGCCCTGTGGGGAATATGGAGAAAAACATGCGCTTTTATATGACACCTCACTTATTGAGTATCACCTTCAGGATCACGAGCAATATTAGTTTGAATCTCTGGTAATTAAAACATCGAGTGCGCAATGGTCAATGGAAATGCATTTTGTGTGTAATCTCTACGGGAAGGATCTGCATCTGTCCGTGACGTACAAATCACTACAATCACCAGCATCTGGTTGTCGCGTACTAGAATCTAGATCTAGGCCTACTGAAAAAAAATATGGAAGATTTCACGTACCCTTTTTGGAGTTCTCGCTGTCAGCATGTCTCGAATTTGATCCTCATCCAGAAGTTGAAATCTTGGGAGAGTTTCTACAGCCATTTTTGCCTTGTTTGAATCGAGATATATTGACGTACTAAAAATGCCGACCAATTCTTCGCACACGTACGGTATCCGCGATCGCTCAAACCATTTTTTAACATGTAAATCTATGGGTAACCATGGTTACTGAAATTTTAGAACTATTGATCAAACAATTATTGAAAAAGTCTCAAATATTCAATTTTTAGGTATTCTCATAGATGAAACATTGTCTTGGAAATCACATATTGCCATGATCTCTACGAAGATTAGTAAAACTACAGGATTATTGTCAAAGCTGAAATATTATTTACCAGGAAATGTATTGTTTATGATTTATAATTCACTCATTCTCTCCTATTTGTCATATGGTAACATCGTGTGGGCAAATACAAGTCATTCTAAGTTGAAACCCTTATTTTTACTTCAGAAGCGTTGTCTACGATATTGTACAAACTCTCATTATTTGGCCCATTCTAAACCTTTATTTAGACAGTTAAATACCCTCAATATTTATAGCCTAAATAAATATCAAAATGCTGTGTTTGTATTCAAATGTATTAAAGGTAATGCACCATCATCTTTTGCCATTATGTTCCAAACTAACTCTAAAATTCATAAATATAATACTCGAAATAGTCTAAAGTTACACATTTGGAATATTGATAAACAGTACATGCAACAATCAGTAAGGTATACAGGGCCCATAGTATGGAATTCTCTTCCATCCTCTCTTACTCAATATGTTTACTTAAACTCATTCAAGAAAAAACTTAAAATATATCTATTATCCCTATAATTTGTTTTAGTTTAACACCTATCTTAAAATAAAATATAATTTGTAAATAACCATAAGAGAGAAAGAAGGGGGAGGGGGGAGGTGGTGGTGGGGGTGAGGGATGGGAGGGAGGGAGGGAGGGAGGGGGGGTAGAACAAATACATGCGCAATACTCATTATTATGTTATTATATCTGTGTAATTATTTTATTCATTTGGACGCCTGAATCAACAAGCTAAAATAAGCTTCCTACAGGTGCTCCCTTTTCCTTTTACTCATTTTCACAGTTTGTTTAAATTAATTTAATTTAATGCTCATGATTTGTATATTTTAAACTGTTTGTACTTTATCACATGTATATATTTGTATGTTTTTTAACGGAAATAAAGTCTTTTGAATTGAAATTGAATTGAATTGAATTGAATTGAAAATGTTTGGAACTATTTTCCCGGTAACCATGGTAACTGGGATTTTAGAACTATTTTTTGAACTATTACATGGGTTTGGAATTTTACCGGGAATTTTACAGGAATAGTTAAAGTTTATGAATGCAATTTTGACCAATCAGATGGCTGGATTTCTTAAGTGAGGTATATAATGTCTATCAATTCACATAAACTCTCCCCTGCATGATTGATGGCATGTATGATGGATGTGTTTACCTTAAAATGTAGTTAATGGTATATAAGAAAAGGTTAATGTATATGGGTAATTAATATACAAATAGTGAATGGCCATGAGTGCAATGGCACAAGATTTTGCATTCGGTGAAAGATAAGAGACGCTATATTCAACGAGGCGCAGCCGAGTTGAATGGAGCATCTCATCTTTCACCGAATGCAAAATATTGTTCCATTGCACGAATAAAGACCATTCACTATTTGTTTTATACAACACCTCGGACGTTAAGGGCTAACAACTTTCTTTTTAAAGAACAGTTTTCCTAGGGCCTAGTCCGAATCTCAGCGCAGCGATCGATGAAATTACAGATTTGTGTCCTGTGACTGCCATGATATCGCGATTCTCGAATCCCGCTTGATCTAGGATCGTAACAGCTCTCAGGCTGTGATTTGTGTAATGATGATCACACTGAGCCCTTTCAGCAATTTTTCTCATTTCATTTCCCAGGGTATTTACTCCCAACGGGACATTGTCATAGCAGGGTCCATCATATGGTGAAGAAGCTTTTGGTCGCTGCCAAAAGTGGGTTGACTTATTCAAGCAAGCCACATACTTTAGCAAAGAAGTGACTGGGCACCTCGAAGACCCAGGTATTTCATACATGCGACCACCAAATGCTTCGTCTTCATTTTCCCGTCTCGATTTTGTTAGCGTATCACGATGCTCAAAGTAACGAAGCCCGTCTTCATCAACACGGGAAATATAGTCGTTGGCTGTCGTTTCTCTAAGATTTTCGCGGCCTCTCTGCAAAAAAATATGTCATGACGTCCAAAAAAAACTTTGCTCTGAAGACCAAGTGTTGTATCAGGGTTGACTGCATCTGATTTGAAAATCTTTGCCATGTCACTATCAGTTACTGCAGTTTTATGCTTGACATACCCTTTTCCTTGTTTCTTCAGTTTGACCATCATAGCCTTGTAGACCTTTTGACTTTCCGGAAATTTTGCAGCATTTGTAATATCCTCTCCCCTGGCAGACTAAAAATGGCGACTGAGTCCATATTTGATAGAATGCATAGATTTCTTAGCGTACAAGCTTTCATCATCTTTCCGTAAACCAGCGTAAAATCGAGATAGAACTTATACAGTTCTAGATCCGGCATACTGGTGACCTCCGCTAACGACAGTGATACACATTTTGCAAAGGATTTCAAACGGCTCTTCGCAAACTTGACACATTTTTTAGTATTCTGAGCATCGGAGTCGGACAATAATTCATTCAATTCTTCATCATTTAGCAATACAAAGTTTGGTACTGCCATGATGTGAGTTTTTTAAATTAAAAGTCAAGAACAAATCCAGCTCGGGAAAAAAACCAAACGTATAGATTGTCTAGGCCTACCGTATCGTACTCTCGCTCGCATTTTCTGTTCATTAACCGCATAACCACTGAGCCGCGCGTACAATGCTTTATGTTTATTGTGACGTCAGAGTGCAATGGTGCGAAAGGATCAAACAAAATTGCACTCCGCGTCAATGATGCCGTTCAATGGTACTTTTAGCGCATGTCATGTGATCAAGAATTGACTAATGAGGTTGCAAGAATCTTAGTAGGCGTTGTATAATATCAATCATCAATAACATTTTGTCAAAACTGTTGCATTGATAAGGTGCTACTGGTGAGTTGCTGTGTCTGATGGACATGTCTCCAAGAAGAAACATGAGTATTGATGATGAAACGAAAGAGACAGGGAAATGAAATATAAATTGGAGAGGGAAGAGAATGAGAAAGAAGAGAAGAGGGGAAAGAACACGCTCTTCCTATTCAGTGTCACTCTCCTCATTCTGTCGTGTTCACATCTTAAATGTATTAATAAACACTGCAAATCTTCTCCAGGTCTCCAGGAAAGTGGCGTATGGAATGATGCAGCATGTGGGGTCAATACCCCGTTCATATGCAAGAGGATGGAGGATTCCATTAACCCAGTTACACATGCACCGACCGAAACCCCTACCGGAGGATGTAGTGATGACTATTTCAAATACTTCAATAGGTAAGGCAAAGGCGATCGCAAAGACTTTCGAGAAATCAATTCTTGCGCAATTTCAAAATATAATGTATATCTCAAAAAAAAATCATGTTCGGGTTATGTATCTATAAGTAATATATGATATCGTTAATCTTTTTTTACCAAAAAAATCTAACGAACGAAACGCTACAATATCTATATTATACAAATAATGAATGGTTATGAGTTCGATAGTGCAGTATTTTCATGAGTTGAAAGATTAACATTCTATTCAACGAGGCGCCAGCCGAGTTGAATAGAATTAACGTTAATCTTTCAACGAATAAAAATATTTGCACTATTGAACGAATGAAAAACATTCATTATTTGTTTTATACAACATCGAAGAACATCCAACGTTAAGCAATAAATTATGCTTTAGTCCTTATATTAAAGATAAATTAAAGTTGGAGTCAAGCCTTCTCGATTACATTCAGATTACCTTCGCGTCAGATACGCAGGGATACGCGCACGACAGAGAGGTACGCAGTCTGCATATAACCAAAAATGCACGCCCGTGCAATAGAAAATCTATTGAATAGCATGTGACCAACAATCCTCCAATCAAATGACAAGGATCCACGTAGGTTTTGTATAAAACAGTATAATTTACGTCTATGTAATAGGCCTACTCCGAGAGTATGGTACAGTGCCGTATAAAAAAAAGCATTCAGCGAAGGGTAACCCCCCCCCCCCCCCTGACTAAACTTTCGATTTATACCCTCTATTGAATGGACAGGTGTTACAGGATGGGAGGATATGAAGAGAACGATCGATACAGCTGGCAGGATGCTAGAACCTTGTGCCAGGGCGAAGGAGGCAATCTAGCCGGTATCCATAGCCAACAAGTTCAGTGTAAGTTGTCTTATACTTCAGTCACACCGTGAAACCGACCCCAAACTTGTTCTAAACCGGCCGATTACTAACCATTAGGGGTAATGTAAAAACATTTTCATCAGTCTGATATCGGTCTCTTCGGAGTGTCCGGGGTATACGTTTTTATTCTCAATCCCTCTGCAAACACGCCAAACCGAATCAAGATCGTTTTAGAAACCAACCAATATTTTGTTTACATAATCGAACTCGTTCGTGTGACTGAGTTATAGCCCCCCCCCCCCCCTCCATTATATGACTCGGTGCATGGATAAAATGAAGAGAATTTGATGGAGACTTTTTTTCTTCATAATTTCTTCTATGGCCGCAAATTTCACTGAATTCACTGGTAGAAAATAAAAATACATGGAATGATTCAATGGTTTAAGGAGTAATTATGAAAAGTTTACTTTTGTAAAGTATATCTTTTCCCTTATTTTTCTTAGAGAATAATAGATCATAATCATTAGTTCATTTGTTTAAGTTAAATATTTAGCAAGTTATATTGATATTTAGCGAAAAAGTATAACAAATCAATAGAAAAATTTTGGTTCTTTTTTTCATTGATGGCATTAGATTTTCGATTTTTAATTATTTTTTTAGATAGCAAACTAGGGTCATGCGCGAACTAGGGTCACGCGCGAACTATGGTCACACCGATAAACAGAAAGCCGTTGATATTTGATGATAGCGTCATTCGAATTATTCATGCTTCTATCACATATTAAATCTTGGTGTTATTATCTTCATGTCTTTAGCCCTACTAACATCTATGCTCTTGGACATAACGGGAGATGTTTGGATCGGCTTTTCGGATTCAGGATCGAATGGTCAATATCACTGGACCGATGGAAAACCGGCAGTGTACACGAACTGGTTTCCTGGTGAACCGACTGGACATATTTCCCTACCTGGCGCTGTGAGTATTGCAAGTAAAATGTAATGTTAGTGACAAAAAAAAGATTGAGAAAAATGGACGATATCAACGCAACCATTGCAAATATTAAACACAATCGCATCGACTTTCGAGAAATTAAATAAAGGGAAATGCCAATACCCCATTGTATATCCCATAGCAATCATGTTCGGATTAAGCGAAACATGGTGTTCATGTTCGCATATATTAGAAGATGCTGGACAATGGTATTGAAAGGGGCTAAGATTAATTTTGTGAAAGTCTTTGTGATTGTATCATAAGAAAATGTCTCACAAGTTTTCAGAGTTTTTTCTTTTCACAGCTTCCTACAATTTTCCAAATGCCATATTTTTGTTTACCTCAAAATGTGTTTCTATGTACGTCCCTCTGACATGACTGTCTAAGATACACGTAACTATTTCTACTTCACTGATTTTAAAGCCCCACTGCACTACTTATAGAAGGGGGATTAGACCTCCCTGCATGGTCACTGTTAGGTAGTTTTCTCATCAAATCAGCTCTCAATAAACATAAGAAAAAGGGGATCATGGGGGACCAATCGTCACCGATTAGGCATTGTTTGATATATAGAGGGCGCAAGTAGCTATAAGTAGTGCAGTGGGGCTTAAATTAAATTTTCCTCTTTTTTTTCACGTCTGTTTTGAAGTCATTCTACATTGCTATAATTTTTCCACCAGCCTGTTCGCGACTGCGTTGAGATGTTGAACCAACAGTGGTATGCTGGCATGTGGAGTGACTCTGAATGCTCTAATGATATCGGATACATGTGCGAGAAAGACTTGGGTATGTTTCCAGTTTGGACATTTTACTATTTTGTTTGCCTTTAACAGCCAGTAATACATATACCTTCCTTCTCAGTCATGCAAAGCTGAACAAAGAGAACGTGATTTTTTGTTTTACAAAATATATAGCAGCTCACGATTACCTTTTCTTATAAACGAAGTATCTACCAATGCCCGAATTCCATCTTTACCAAGTCGTCATCAAGTGGTCCTAATACTTACTTGGAGATACGTGTAGGCCTACAAAGGTCGTAGGTTCGAGCCCCGGGGAAGCACTAGTGTCCGTTGGCAAACATTATAGTCTTTATCTGCCATTCCCCATCCAGGTGTGAAATGGATAGCGTTAATAAGGAACTCCCTAAATGGTGCGAGAACCAAATTCGGTAGACTAGCTAGAGCCGGTGCGTCATGAACACCTTGTGTGATAGATAAGAGCGCTATAAACAAATCCAGTATTAAATCTTAAAGGTACTATGTCCCATTTGCAGCCCAAAAAATGAAAAGATTAAATTCTAACGGCATTTAAAAGATAATACTAATTTAGAACTTCCCTCAAAAAAGTTGGGGCTTGAAAATGTCTTCAAGTGGGAAAATAACGACTATTAGTTGTCAAATCGACTTAGGAGCTATAGCGCGAATAAGTAATAGTCTTGATTTTCAGACCATTGTACTGAATGGTCATACGTTTTATGCTGCGCAAATATTCAATCAGTTTACTTTTAGCCATCACAAGAAGTGGGTTATTGATGTAGACAAATGCTCATTTATTCTTTACAGCTCATTTTTATGAAATTCATTGATAATTCATTGATAATTCATTGATAATTCATTGATAATTCTTTGATAATAACATTCAATGTTATTATCAAAGAAGAAAATAAGCAAGTCAGTCACTCAATAGTGTCTGACAGTGAAGTCTAGCAAGTAAACAGGTTTCCTTGCATAATTTGAATATTAGGACACTGCTAACGTTCAAATTTCACAGATAGGACATACATGACATATTCATAATTCCTGCAAAGTTCTACAGAATTTGAGGTTGGCCGCAAAAGGGACATAGTACCTTTAAATGTTTCGGCATTATCGCTAACATACACTGTTTCGGGGGAGGGGAGGGAGGCAGAATACGGCGTCCACCTAACTTCTATTCCCTATCCTAATCATCTTGAGGGAACAAGGGGATATTCCATTGTCTTGCTTCACGACCACGAGGCCAGCATAACCATTTCGTTATGTACCTGTTCTTCTTTAGATCCTAGTGCTCCTGATAACCCACCAGAGGACAAATTTTGTGATGACATCTCTTACTACAAATACGGCGACTCCTGCTTCAAACTTGACACGACCAGGCGTACTTACACGGGTGCACAAACATTCTGCGAGGATGATGGCGGTAACCTGGCTAGCATCACAGATGCTCACTATGAAGCTTTCCTAGAGTATATGCTGTACTCAAGAGGAATATCTGATGCTTGGATCGGCATGACGAATGTGGTAAAATGTCTTGATATTGTCAAATGAAATAATGTTTTATTGAAATGAAATGGTAATTGGTTTAGGATGTGTGCTAGTCCAGCGATCAACTGTCCGACTTCACCTATAAGCTGATCGTTAGTGAGAGTTCATTTTCGAGAGGTATAACAGATGTGATTGATACACGTTTGTAAATAGCTCTCTATAGTTCTCCCCTATTTATCATATTATTTTCTCGTTTGGGGCAATACATATGCATCTAATATAAATTAACTTTTTACACTAAAAATAGGATAATAAGAATTGTCTGCAATATGCAATCTAAAACTCACACTAACCCTCTATTTCAAGAATGGAAACTCTTAAAGATTGAAGATAATGTCGCATACCAACTGCATACTATATTTAACCATCTCTCGGAATGATTTTGAATTGTTTTTTATTTTAATCCTAATAAACATATCTGTCCCATTAAATCTGTATGAAACATTTTTATTCCCAGACAGTACAGTCTAGTTTCAACAAAATGTTTGCATCATTGATTCATTTTGCATTTACTTTTTTTTTCATACGATGCCACTCTTATATGACACGTCAGAGACCATGACAGACACTGACGTAGTCGTGACTCATCAAATAACGCCTATTCGATTCGATTTGCCTTGATTTGATTTATTTATTTCTGTTTGATTTTTATTTTGCATTTTTACAAATTTATAACAAACAAAACATTACAAATTTTACACTTTTCAAAATAATATAATGTCCAATAAAGTAACTAATCGAAAACATCAAAAAGGAGGGTTGACAAAGTACGCAAAGCTTGATAGCATGACTACCCTCACTGGATACATAATAATAATACGAATATGGTGGAGCAAATATTGGTAAAAGGGGAAAGAGAGAGAGAGAGAGAAAAGAAGACAGAAGAAAAAAGAAAGGGGGTGTACATCAAGATTCACAGATGTATGTGGTACAATGTAGTTGGACTTCAATTGATATATGAAGATTAAAAAAGAAGATGCACATTTGAATATTGGGTGGCCAACTTGGGATATATTATAGAATGAGAAGACTCACGAGGTTTCTGGACAATATGAAAAGAAATGTGAGATTAAAGAGTGAATTCATCTACGTTTACACCGCCTCTGATGAGGCACTTTGATGTTTGAACTTGAATCGGATCGGAGGCATTTCATTTAGAAAGCACTAACCCTACTATTACCCCTCCACCCCCCCCCCCCCCCCCCCCAGGATGGAAAATACCAATGGGCCGACGGCTGGCCAGTACTCGTCTCATTTTGGGGTGACGGAGAACCAAGTCAGAATGACGGAGAAGGATGCGTCATTCTTACTGATGCACCCTCTTGGGATGATACCAGTTGCGCCGATCTTCATCCTACCATCTGCCGAACCACAAACGGTTAGTAACCACTTTTGGATGTTAAACATGTCTGTAGCTACATGTTGTAATTGTCGCATTAACACTTGTCTAACACGATCGCGAAGTCTTTCAACAAGTCAACCTAAAGATAAGTGTAACACCATCGTTATAATCTTCCTATAATTTCAAATAGTGACGGAAACTTGTCTTCCAGCTCGTCTTTAAGTCGGGAGGCTAAGTGTTTCAATTTTTGCCCGATGCATAATGCTTATCTACTGAGACAATTCATTAAACTTACTACATCCCCTCTCAGCCCACTTTACCGGTAGGTTGTATTCTTGAAAACGTACTGTGCGCTGATATCTACAGTAGGGGGTAAGGAGTAGACAGTTATTGAACAAAAATCAAAGGATATAGAGATTACGTTCACTCCGCATTAAACTAACATAATAATCATTGTAGATATTCGTCCATTCACTTTTGTTTTCCTCTCTTGAGACGGAATACCCTAACGGCAAGTGATGTTTCTATATGATTTATCAACTGCAGCACAACCTCCTGACCCAGTCGAGGAACTTCCCGGATACTGCCAGAGCGGTCAAACAGCGTTTGGTGGCTATTGCTACTACGTCCCTGATGGTCTGGTGTTCACCGAGTGGTATTCAGCTAGCTACCAATGTCAGCAGATGGGTGGTGAGCTGGCCAGTATCCACAGCAAGGAGGAAAATGAGTTCATTCGTGACTTGGTACAGACAGACATCGGCAAGAGGAATGTATGGGTTGGCCTGGAACGAGGACCATCAGGTAAAATTTAGATATGTTCTGCATACGATTCCAATGGATTTACCCTGAGACTATGACTGGACCTTCATATTTACATTTTCATCTAGCCCTTGTGTATATCATGAAGTCCGTCTGTCTTTTATCAAATTTTCTCTCTTGTTCATATTACATTCTTCTGACCAGTGCGGTGTTTCACAAAGATCCTAAGTCAAACTTAACTTTAAGTTATGGAGAGCCATTTGTAGCCTTAGAATAAAGTATATTCAAAAGCAAAAATTCAAGTTTTTTGGAATTTTCATAAATTTCACACCAGGAACATGAAATCTCCTTGATAATAGAAAATATGACTGATTTGAATCAACATTTTATGCCTTTTAAAATAACTTATACAAACTATTTTTAAAAGATGCTAACGGCGTTCCATAATTGTTAGGTCCAACTTCGAGATAATTTCAACTTAATATCTCTGTAAAACACCCCCCTTTTTTTTCCCCCAAATTGACCCCAAATCAAGTCCTTAAATTGTTTCATTGATTCACTACTTCAAGAGATATGACCCACACTCTTCAGGAGATATGTTGTTTATAACTTTGTGATAAAAAAAAGTTCATTTAGGATTTTTAAAAAACCCGTTACATTCCTTTAATCTATTTGGGTCGTTTCCTTCCATTATACAGGTGGGTACCTTGGGTTCACAAATTGGAATGACATCACCCCTGTAGATTATGTTCAGTGGGAAAATGAAGAGCCTACTAACAACAATCCTAAATTGTTTAGTCATTTCTTTCATTACTTTAAGGAGATATGAACCATATTATTCAAGATACGGAAATGTTGTTTCTAACTTTTGCATTATGAAAAAAGTGTTTTACAAGTTGTTTTCCTTTACACTATGGGATGCCTTTTTCTCCATTCTATAGGCGGGTTCACAAACTGGAATGACGGCACCCCCGTAGATTATGTTCAATGGGATAATGGTGAACCTACCGACAATTGGAGGGGTAACCAGGAGGACTGCGTCGAAATTTACACCAATGAATTCGGCACGTGGAAAGATGAAGTCTGTAGCACTGGATCATCCTACATTTGCAAAATACCTAAATGTATGTCACACAAGTTGTTATACCGCGATTTTAAAAACTAGGCTTTACTTGCCTTCATAAGCTAATCTCTTTCTTTTTTGTCAATCTATTTATTCTTCTTTGATGATTTTTTTTAATCCAGAAGGGTACTTTGCCATATGTGTAACGGGGTTATATGCATTTACATGTATATCTCTTACCAAATATGCAACATAACATCAGTCTGTTATTGTAACTTTTACAACAGGCATCAGTGTAGAATATTTGAGCGAGATTCGCTACTCTTATATTTTTTTACTAATGGTATTTGTAAGCATTTGCTAAGTATTCCAAATGATTACAATGGTGTAAAGGGGAATGATGATGATGATGAATAACAATAACTTTATTTATGCAAAATCAAAAACTTACTCTTTTGACCCGTTAACGATTTTCTTCATAGATGACAATACCACGCGAACGGAGCCTGTGAGTAATCAAGGTAACTATGTCTAGTCATCGTAATTATCCTTTAATACTCAGATATTTCTTATATATTGCCAGCTCTTAAAATAATTGAAATGTATTTATCAATAACCTTAAGGAGCCGGGAAATATCATACGAAAAGAGAGTACGTTGTGGAGGTAAGAGGATAACATACCCCTCCACCACATCCATCATCTGCCCCACCTTCTTCACAGCAACGCTAACGAAATTATTAACATTATATTCTTTAAAGAATTTCTATCATGTTGAAGTACATCAGTACTCATATACGTTATTAGTCAGCTTTTTTTATTCCATATACATTTTATTAATGCTCGGTCTTCTGATAGGTCTTTCGGGTGGAGCGATCGCCGGCATCGTCATCGCCTGCGTTCTCATTATCACCGTGGTCCTCCTCGTCGTCGGCTACATGATGGGCATCCGCAGCGTCCCCAAACTTGGGACCTCATCGTCGTCATCCTCGCCGTCTGCGAACAAGGACACATTCCCGACACCGGCGTCTGGATTTGACAATGTTATGTATTCACCTGACTCGAACCAGAAGAAAATCCAGATGGAGCCAGCCGGTAGTAACGCTTAACTAGTCTCGTACGTGTAGTTAAATTGTCATTTAATCCCTGATGGTGCGTTCACGTTATCTTGTAAGTAGTACACTGCATAACTAAATCACTAACACTGCTGGTGTGCTTTGATTGACGATACTTAATCAAGGGAGTGTAAATTAAAAAAGATGTTGATTGCAAATGTCTTAGAGTTTTTGTATCTCATATTTTCAGTGTATTCACGTATTCTAGTATAGACGAGAGTATTTAAGAGAACATTTTCTCCTCTCTCATACTCCCTTCTCATAATTTACAATTTACACAACTAAAAAAAATCTCTAATTACAGTTACTTTTATATATGTACAGAACTAGGGTTCGTGATATTTCCTCCAAACGTGTGTTGTTTAAATTTCATTTAAATGGTTCAAAAATCGTGAGCACTTGCATTTTCATATTATAGCATTATCCATCATCTAGAATAATCTTAGGCAGTTTCTTTTGAAAGAAGGTTGTATGATAATTGCTCAGTATCGGCTCCAATGAAATCGTAATAAGAGTTCAAAGAGATTTAGGTAAGGCGTTTCAGTGATGACATAACTATCGTACTGAAATACCATGCATCGTATCGAATAAACACATCGATATGGGAATAAATATTGTATGTGGCTGGTTTTGTAAACATGAATGAATTTTGCCAATGTTTAATTCAGCGTACATTTCTTATTAATTTACTAGCTAATGAACAGAAATTTATCTGAAGATGTGCCTCTATTTCCTTTCCATCCATATTACTTAAAGATGGATATATGCGGGGCACTACAGTACAAGTTTTGTTTTATCTGTACATAGAGACTTTAATCTTCGTTTGCTACTTCATGCATGTCAAGCTTTATTTACCTTTAGTTTTACATTTTGTACATTGATCAAGATGACGTCTACATTATTCTCATTAATAATCAAATTATTTTTTGTTAAACTCATTTTGTTAAAAACTCTTGCTTACATTGCAATATTTTCCTCGCAAACACAAGTCAGTGAAACTACCTATTTTGATTTCGTCAATCAGTTATTGTAACAAGCAAATTCAATTTTAAATGTGATATGTGAACGAATTAAACTATCTACACGGTTGTTATATTAAACACAAGACTTTTGATTTGTTTGTATTTCTGTTCATAATGTGCTGAAATATTGACTTTCCTGAGGTGGGTAGGTAGTGTAAAATATTCAGATCGGCTCAAATGAAGTTTATGAGAGAATTGGGTATCATAGGATGAAAGGGCTGACGATGTCAGCCTTTAGTTTTAGTGTGCTTTGCCCCCTTTTTTATTGCAGCTTTGGCCAAATACGCATTAGATGATATCCCACAAAAACTGAAATGGGTTTTGGGTAGTTGTTTTTTCACTGGAACATGATTTTGGGGATCTCATCCATCCTTCCAAATGTGATGGGGGGGGGGGGGGGGTAGGAGGACGGGTATCCTATAATTACTCCCTCCCTCCCTATTCGCATTCACACTTTTTGTCAACACAAAACAAATGAATGGATGGACCTTCAAAGGTTCAGGTAAAGGATATGTATTTATTACATAGTTGTTTCTTGGATACGCAATATAATCTAGATTTAGACACTAAGGTTTTTGCTACACAACAACCTTTTTAGTTGGTTAAGAATCTACACAAACAATGCCGTTATTCACAACAATTCAAACATGAATCTCATTTCAATAGCATTATATTTTCTCATACATCTTGCAGGAGGTTACAGAACAGATAAGTTGTATTAGTCAGCAATTAATTTGATATACGTTACTTGGAGACATCTTTTGGTAACTTTAAAAATTGTTTAGCGATTAATCTCACGTAATCGGGCGGACCCCAAAAATGTCCCTGTTGTCATAAATAGTAGCTGTCAAAAGGTGAATTTATATGCATGCCCAACTTGACTTGATATACAAACATGTACTCCTCCTGATAATATAATGAATGGAACTTTCTCTCCCTCCCTGCTTCTCTCTGTCCCCTCTCTTCCCATGCTCTTTTTTCCCACTTTCTTCCTTCCTAACCTAATTGGTATGTATCGCTTCATATTGCATGTATTATTATTTTCATTCTCGAAAGGACGTCCCTTAAAACCTATGCTTAAGACTACCCCTTTTCTGTATATAACACGTTAAAATCATACATTGAAAGTTATAAGATTGTAGGCTAAATGTAAATAAGTTGATGTATACTAAATAAATAACCATCAAATCAAATCAAATATAAATTTCTTAACCAGTCGCACATACTGCACTACCTTGTAAATAGGCTTTAAAAACGAGATAATATGTAGCAGTACGGAAACAAATATTATTGAAACAATAGAACATTTCATTTCATTTCATTTTGCAAGAACCTTTTCACAATACTGATCAGATGCGAACATAAATATTTTTTGAAAATGAATGGAAATTCCCATCTCAGACACATCATTTGCTGGCTCCAATATTATTAGGTAGAAATCATATATTTACAAAAATGGTGTATTTGATTGTCTGACGCACCCAACCCCGAATTTATCAATTGTTTGAATACGCCATAGATAAATTACCATACTCTGTCTACTCGGTATTCATAAACACACAATTTTAAGTGGACAGATTTGGTCCACCGATCTATGGAGCGCCAAGTGTGAATTTCCTCATCCTAAACAAAAATCACAATATTTCTGTAACTGACTAAACAATAGTCATATCAACATAGAAACAATATTTAGGTTTCATTTCATGACTTGATATATTTCGTTTATTCACTTAGTTGCAGAATTTTTAGTAAGTTTGGGAAAAATAAACAGCTGACATTTTGGCTGTATATACATCAGTGGACCAACTTCATTAATAGGATTCGACGTCTATTTTTAGTACATGACAGAGGCAAAATACATCAATGTAACTGCTGAGAACATTTTAATTGAACAGAAAGAAGGGCTGAAAGGAGTACAATATCCGGGGATTCTTATTCTCAGAAAAAAACATTTTCATAATGTACTCTGAAAGATGATGAGATATACACCTTGGTTTTATATCTGGTAAGTGCAAATGAACAACAAGAGGAGCAAGTAGAGAAAGAGTTTGGGTTTAAATTGAATACATGCCTACTTAGTGATATAACATATGCTACATTGTATTTCTATAATCAGTGAGCTGACAATTCATTATCACATTATATAATAATACAGAGGTAAATTGACACAAATATTAAATGTAAAGTGATATCATTTTGTTTTGTATTTCTTGTTCAAACAGTAATTATTATACTTATTGGACACACATGACACCTGGTTCTAGTACTATAGATGATATTTGGGCAAGGAATCACTGTTGGTCGCGGAACTACTCGTTCTTCTCCGCCTCCCCGGTGCTGTCGGTGGAGCCTTTGGTGGAGCGATAGTGACATATGTTGACTACTCCGTTGTAGGTGCTCTCTTTAGACAGGCTGAGAGCACCAAACCGACCCTTGCTGGCCACCCCTACATCAACTGGTTTCTCTGTGCCCATAATGACCGCCTGTGCTTGCCCATTGGCCGCGAACTCCAGCTTGGTGAAGTTGCTGCCAGATGTGGTATTGGTTGGAGCAACGCCCTCTTCAACTGTAGTGACCTCGTGTTCCGGTGTTGGCGGGAAGCTCACATTCTGATCTTCTGCCTTGGGACTGTCGATAGGTGTCGCTGTTTCCTTGTCGTCATCATCATCATTCGGCTGCTCGAGCACCTCGTCGTTGGAAAACCCATTCTCAGCATGACCGTTGCTACCAAAGACCTCATCCTCACCCACGAACTCCTGATCATCAAGGTCTTCGCACGGAGAAGGTAGACCGCTTGAGGTGTCCTCGAAGCTGTAGAATGCATTGAAAGGATAGCCGTAGCTCTCGGCATCTTCAGACATCGTACGGCGACCCATCTTTTTCCGGTAGTTCATCAGCTTTTTCAAACATGTTTTCCTTTCTCGTCCTGAGTTGAAAATAACGAGAATTCAGAAAGGGTTTCGAAAAATTAATGATTCCTGCTTCTACTAACTAATTATCTGATAATCAGGTTCCTCCGTTAAGATGCACTGATATCCTTAATCATGTTAATGACAAATTGTCATAATATCACAAATGACTGACCATTCACAATAATTGTTCGAATGAGGTCCCTATGATGTTAAAGAGTTGCATTAAACTGTGAAATACATCTATCCGTTTATCTTTATATGATTGTTATCTTTCCATTGCAAAAAGTCTCAATTATTAGAAGGTTTCACGAAACAAGCAAAATTCGATAACTTTCATAATCGGATATGTGAATTCTTAAATCGTGACCAAGGTCATGTGTAGACTAGGTCTACAAATTATTTGTTGTGAATTAAATATATTTTTGAAGGGGAGGTTGTTGAGTGCGAATGACGGCTCATATAACAAACGTAAACGTAGACACATTTAAACTTATTTAAAATGATATGTATACTTTCTGGATGCGTATTTTTTTAACAACAATGTCAATTTGACAGGATTTCATCAAATTGTACTGTCTTTTGAAAACAAAAAGTCAAATTCGCCAATTTACCATAAACCTAAAGTCACATGATGACCGAGTCTAAGTCCTCGCGGGACCATTCAAACATCGAGTCCTACAACACTGACTTCTATGCACACACTTCTACGAAACATAGTAGTTGTAGTATTCAGCAGGGAAACATAGCTGAGCAAATTAAAGGCAAAATCATAATAGGGTTGACGCCACTTTAGTATAACACTTACTATTACGATTGTTTAAAAAAAAAAATCAAATCATATTCTAGAGCATTCTAAAGTAAAGCTGTAAGCAGAAGACTAATAGGGGTTAATATTTTTTTTTTAAACTAATGCTTTTCTAGCTATTATTCAAACAATATATTGAACACAGTTTTTACTGAACTTGATTAAAAAGCTTCTATGAAATGAAAATATTCTACAGGAAACTAATAATGAAACAAAAAAAAAACAATTAAAAAGAAAGGAATGTGACATGCGGGCGGGGTCTCACATGTACAGCAACTATCATGCAAGCACAGCTTCCAGCTTGCCTGGTTTGAAGATTGGGGGCCCGTTTGCCTTCTCCTCCATATTCATTCCTTCCATCTTCTTAGCCAAACTTTCGTTCTCCTCGTCTTCCTCCTTCTTGTCCTCGTTGTTGTTTTCAATGTAGATTTCTTTCCGGTTCTTGAGGACATGGGTGGCACCCGGTGCACCGGTAAGGTTGAGGGCACCGGGCCAGGATGCCATCCGCGTGGGTACATTGGCCACGAATTCTGTAGAGACGAAGATTTCGCGCGCCAGGGACTGGATGAGACGCCAGTCCTCCAAGATGTCATCTTCGGTGGTCTCTGTTGATGTCACAGTGAATCGAATGACGTAAAGACCCTTGATAGAGGCGGGTACAACGTAGATCTTGCCAGAGTAATTGAGACGGCGTAGAAGCTCCTGTGTCAGTCCATTCGGTCCCTGTTTATGAATCATTATGCACTCACAGCGTTATTACAACTGAATTTTCTATTCGTTTTATGGTTCGAATCCTGTCGTAGAGACGTTGTCTCTGGAAATGTGGACATTCTTTAACCAATACCAGGGGGTGTTTCATAAAGCTGTTCGTAAAGTTACGCATGACTTTACGAATGACTTATATATGAAAAGCCAAATGGGATGCTCAATTTTCTTTTAAATACATCAAATAAAGTTGAACTGTGCAGATGTAGATTAACATTCTTATTATAACAAACATTTTTAATACAAAGTATATTTTTGCAATAATTGAATTGAGGTTATTTGAAATATAGTCACACTTTGTGAAAATATCAGGAAAATTTTGGGGCATACTATCTGGCACTTCACATTCAAGTCGTTTGCGTAAAAGATCACTACACTCCATAAATTCTGTTAGGAGCAGGAAGGGCGTTAACTCATATACTTTCCTGCACAGTTAACGTTCTAGCTACAAACACACGGAAATTACACCATAATACTACTCATAATACTATTCATACTACTTGTGTTCTAATGTTGGCTGTAATTTTGTAAGCTTTTTTATTATTGTGCTTTTCTTCAAGGAGATAAACTAAGTATTTATAATTGTGTTATCCTTCTATCTTATTGTATGTTATCATTTTGTAGACTTTTATTCACGTTTTGTGGCAACAAAATTCTAAATTCAAATTCAACTTAACTTACCTTCAGTCTAAAGACAATCAAACCAAGGATTCTCTCAGCTGGTATTTCAAATGCAGCATCGTTTAAAACTAGTTTCTCAAAGTAGTGACCTAGGCGAACGCCCTGCATATGAAAGATATCAAAATATAATTAAAAAAAGATATTACACCACCACTCTTACAATCCATTGACATCATCGTTCTCTAGATTGCCAGAGATGTTATCCCACAACATGCGTCAGATATTTATATAAAAACGGGGGTTGGAGAGTTCCTGAAGTTCTTGCCTAATTGACATCCTCGCTTCTAAATTTCAATGAGCGAAGCGAGTGGGCAAAACTTTAGACTCGTGATCAGACCTGCACTTTAATAAATTGATATCAATTGTTGGTGGATTTGTATTTATTTGTAAAATTTTAATGTAGTTTTATTCATAAAAATACTTTAAATGAGATATGCAACTAAATATACAAAGACCCCTGGCTGCCAGGGTATGAGGTGACGATTGCCCGAATATGTCTACAGGTTAACATGAGATATTAACAAGAGACTTTATGTGATTTACGTATATATTTTTCATTTCACGATGACCCAATCCTAACCTTTTATACCCTAACCGATACAAATGTGAGGTATCTATCTTACCCGACGGACATGCTCCTGAAGTTTCTTGACACCAAATGAACGTAGTACAAACCAGAGCTTGAGGGAGCGGAAGCGTCGACTGAGTGGGATCTGCCAGTGCTGTAGATTGCAAAATCAATGTCGACAGAGATACAGAGATAATCATACTGGTTAAACCTAGTCGTTGACTAAGGATGTATATCATTTCTAAATGATGAAATTAACCTTTGCTATGTCACTATAATAAGGGATATATTTTACCAGCCTTACTGTTACAGAGGAGACGATGACATTCGTGATTTCAAAGACAACAGTGTCAGTGCTCAGAGAAAAGTCATGATATTCATCACCACATTTAATGATGAATAAAACGTTAATAATCATGAGCTTGATTGTGAATTGTTTTAATAACGATGACGCCGCGAACGATGTCAATGATAATGTTGATATATGCGTTAGTTAATAAGTTCAGTGTATTTTGCTATGTAAGTTTAAAACAAATTGAACACAGTTGTTTTGATAGTATACTCTATGATTCAGGAATAAGGTACACCAGAGCTTGGATCAGACTAAATAACAAGGAAATGACGATTGTGATGTAGTAGTGTGTTAATTTATCTTTTGACCTGGTAATGTTCAGGATAGCACATAGTACTCACCATAAAGTCAACGGCTGATCCCTGTTTGTCATGGCGGAGGTATAGCGGCTTGACGCAAAATGCCTTCTCTAGTGTCTTGCTGTCACGTATCCTATAAATGAGACATTCAAATGAGGGCAGTAATTGAATTTATTTGCAGGGGAAGGCCATTTATATACATTGTATTTGGTACATTGTCTAGAACAGACATACCTGAGTACTAGTGAGACGTAGGATGCGTATGGGGAGCACGAACATTTTACTGAGTTGTTACAGACCAGCATGACTTTAATTTGCTAAATTTTAGTGCGGTACATGCTGTGGCAATTTCCTACACTAGGCGAATTTCTATTTTCAACCTTGAGTATAAATCTGCACCAAACCCCACCTAATACCCGATTTCGACCCGAACCGGTACCCTTACATTAACTCTTTATATCTGACGAAATAGAGAGCAATAGCTTTTGCCTGAACATTCGGAACATTTCGCCAGCTGTTTTAGATGGTACAAAACATATTTCTGTCAAACAAAATATCCCTGGTAATTTACATCAATGAAGAGAGAATGAGAAATGAGAGAAGAGAAATGAAGCTTCTAGTCATATCCTTACGGACTGACTGATTTATGATGATGTATGAAGATACACACTTTACACAATTAAGATAGCTCTATTACTCATTTTCGGAATGAAGCATTCTTTACATAATTACATCAATTCGCAAATTGGGAAGGGGGTGTTGGAATGAGCAACATATTTCATTTAATTTCATTTCATTTAGTTAATTATAAAATGAAGAATACAATATACTTGGTCCATATTACATATAGGAAAATCAGAACTGGAGCTCCAACATAAGCAACAGTTTCACCGTTCACGCCTTGTGCGCCCTTACCCCTAACAGTTAAACACACACGTACTAACTTACAAAGGGCTCCAGGGGGGTGTTTCATAAAGAGTTCGTAAAGTTACGCATGACTTTACGAACAACTTGTATATGAAGTGCCAGATAGGATGACCAAAGTTTGTTTTGATATTTCCAATAACCTCAATTAAATTATGGCAAAAAATATACTTTGCATTGAAAAGGGTTGTTATAATAAGAATGTTAATCTACATCTGCACAGTTCAACTTAATAAATAATAATCAATAATTATTGAGCATCCCATTTGGCTTTTCATATACAAGTTGTTCGTAAAGTCATGCGTAACTTGACGAACTCTTTATGAAACACCCCCTGGTAATACAATAAAGCAAGAATACTGAGAAGGCGGGAAGGTGGACAGACAATGAAGAGCAAGATATAAATGTGCGGAACTCACCACATGGCAGTGCAGTCGAAGTGAACCATAAGCCATTTACTGGGATTGAAGGCAAAGGACTGAACCGTTTCTACCCCGTGGAGATGGCCCCGGAACTCCGGACACAAGAATGCTGTCCCGGCGTAGGCCGCGTCCACGTGCAACCACAAGTTGTCCCTTTCACCTTATTGAAATAGATTGGTGTCAAACAATACATATATCAATCAAGCTAAATTTCCATATATTAAAGGTAATACAAAGTTTTGGTATGGGGTCATGAGTTTGGTTCAAATGAACATATTGGAAGCATATGCAATCCTACAACATTCAATGATCGTTGTCGCGGTTGAAATCGAGTCTAAAGTTATGAAATTATAAATAATAAATTCTTTATGTTGTATAGCTCCCTCTCAAGGTCAATATATTAATGTAGCTATAAAACTATGTTTCTTAATTAAAATCGACCGATTGGCTAATCCCGTTTGGAAATTAGATATCACAACTACATATTCTGAGATTTTCATGGTCGCAGCTACTATTGTATGGCCGTAGGCACTATTTGAAATGTATCAACATTTACCGGGAGCACCGGTAAATTTTTATATTCAATTTATCTCGAAAGCAGAAGTGTTAGAGGGGCTAAATTTAGTTTAAAAAGGTTCTAATTCAACGAGCCCATCTCTCTTTCTTGAGTTACGAAAACAAACAAAAACATCGGATTTACAAAGCGTTTAAATAATTCATCTGTTAACATAATAATGATAACAATGTAATGTAATGATTTGATTTTAATTGGTTGCTTAAAGAGTCTGGTTTCTAGACTTACATATTTCGCTTAGCTCAGCGAGATTGTCGAATGCGCATGCCCCTGTAGTGCCCAGGGTGGCGCAAACCTGAGAAGATAAACAAACTTTCATTAGTTAGGGCAAACAATAACCTTTAGTTTAAATCTGGACTTTCTTAAGCCAAGGCTCGAGGTAGCAGACATCAAGAAAATGTGTAAAAGAATCAAAATCTACGGCCTACTAAATCATGAGAAGATTTTTTCACATAAACTATTGTGTGAAGAAAATAAATGAACGCTTGCATAGAAAATGATCACTAATCCGGTGATCGGCCTACTTGCTCCAATGTAAGTAGTAATTGTACCATTATCATTTGATTTCTATTTAAAAACACAAATATACGCATAATAAATATTTTTTCAATCCGCCCAGTGAATACGAGACAGTCGTCTGGTCTTCTTTTTGCGGGGGGGGGGGGGGGGCTCCAGGGATATTTAATTGGTATGGTATGGTATGGTATTTATTTCATTCTTCATAAAAAACATATACAATACATACTCTGTATGTATTGTATATGTTTTTATGAAGACATATACAATACATACTCTGTATGTATTGTATATGTCTTCATAAAAAACATATACAATACATACAGAGTATTAAAAAAAAAAAGAGAAATATATAAATACATGTAGAAGGGTAACATTACAGATAATATGAATACAATAAAAATAACAAGGAAACTAGTTAAGAAAGAAAATTTATGTCGAATGAGGGGTCAACAAAAAAGAGCATTTAGCCTTGTTAAACGTTGACCCCTAAACAAGTACGTAATTAACATAACATTAAGAAGAAAAAGAAAGCAGGTAGAAACAGTAAAACGGAAAAGGAAAACATTATACAAAAAAATAACATATATATATACTATGATATTCAGGTTGTTGAGTACAAATTTGATAAAAACAATCGGAAGGAACGTTTAAAACTATTTAAGGAAGGTTGATTCTTTAGATGGTTTGGAATCGTGCTCCATAGATGAGGACCTTTATAAAAAATAGTAAACTTTGAAATATTAGTTCTAACTTTTGGCAGATGGTATTCAACAGCATTACGCGTATTATAATTATGTATGTTACTATTTAAGATAAATTTTGATGTAATTGGAGATGGTAATAAGCCTCTAGAACACATAAACATAAATATTGCAATATTCAATCTATTAGTGTCATAAACATTTAGGAGATTTAACTGGGAAAAGATTGGCAAAGTATGAGCATGATATGGTGAATTAGAAATTATTCTTATGGCTTTTTTCTGCAAAACAAATAGTTTAGTAATAAAATAATCATGATTGTTTGACCAAGCAATATTACAATAATTGACATGGGAGAAAATCAATGCATAATATAACATAACTAAAATATGTCTTGGAAAATGTCTCAAACGGTAAATAATGCCAACATCTTTGGCAACACGATTGCATACGACACCAACGTGTTCATGCCATGTTAAAGATTCATCGATATGAACACCTAAAAATTTCACACAAGAAGTACGATTAATTTGATGACCATAAAAATTGATTGCAAAATTATCTTCAATACGTCGTTTAGTGAATGAAATTACAAACATATATAAAAACACACAGATTTCATTGTCTGTTTAATACTATCATTATTTATCTTCTCACTATCTACTCCTCCTTCTACATGTCTTGCTATCATTAAATAGTTTTGTATTTGCCTGGTCTATCTTATGTAGATATGAACTTACAAAGAAAGGTACCAGACCTCTGCTCCTGTCTTGTTCGATTGCAGCATGAAGAGCTTCTCCACGTAGGCTGAGTTTCTTATCTGATGGTACGTGCCTTAGTTTCACCATGGCTATCACTGCGTTCTTCTCTAAAGATGAATGGGCCTACAAAATAATCATCAATATGCAAATTTTCAGATTTCCATTGCTAATCATATCATCAATATTTCAATATTTAGATATACATCTTTTCATTGCAAATAAATTAATGGATATGCAGATTCATCTTTTCATAGCTTTTCATTTGAGAAAAAAATAGTAATGCGATGGGATGTATGACAACAGAATTCCATCCACGAGAGAAAAATCCAATATGTTTTACGCGCGCGGCTACGAACCGTCACTTCGTGAAAACAAAATCACAGCGCGTCCTTGAATTTCGTGTTTTCACGAATTGACGGCTATGTTTACAGCTCATTTTCCCCAAAATTATAAGAAATTATGGAAATGATTAAACATAGAACTAAACATTGAGATATGTTCTATCCAAGGATATAACATTTATTTGCCTTTGATACATTAAAGAGGTTGAGATTATGGTTTGAAAATTTGAAAGCGATTTATTCAAGACTAACTTTCTTTTAGTTGCGCGCTCACCGTTACTTCGTAAAAACAGGGACGAACTGCTCCGCGGTCAGCATCCTATACTCACCAAATGGACTAAAAACTACATTTAACCCTAGCCCCAACCCTAAACGTAACCTAACTCCAATTATTGCAACCCTGACCGTAACCCTACGGTTTTAACGAAATGAAGCGTGGAGCAGCTGTCTCCAGAGCAAATGCCGGAGGAATGACGCCGTAACCAATTAAAGTATCATTTACATATGGCAATAAAGCTTAGAGTCAATTTGTAATATTCTCTACACAAGTGAACATACAGATGTGTAATACTATCACATATCACATCAATTTGATGAAACAGTGCTTTTAATCTCACCATTCTTTTTTTTTTTGGTATCAAACAGAAAACCGAAATCAGACAATCAGTCTGTATAACACGATAACACAGGTCATAACATGTCAGTCAGTGACTAAACGATCAGGCTCAAAGGGTCGTAGGGAGAGAGTTCTTTACCTGATCAGAGCAGTAAGCCACAAGCTTAGAGCATATGACGGCTTCCTCCATTCCTTGGTATTCTGGTTTCTCCTGTAGACGGATGATAGCATCCCGTCGAGCAGCGAACATGGACACCAAGGTGGCTTCACTCATAGTCCCCTGAAAGAATCAAACGAAACAAGGGTTGGTACTCTCCAGAGAGATGTGAGTAACATAAACCCACTATTTTGTAAAAAGAGAACATGAATGTTTGCTGGGTAAGATATTACCCACTATTAAAAAGGGGTCAAGTTTACCTAATTTGGGGAATAATTAACCCATTATTTTAAGTTTCACACAATATTGATACAAGCTTGTTTTAAAAAAAAGTGTTTAATTTTTAAGAAAATACGATGCAAAATTCACAATTCAGACTGAATGAAAGAACACTGAATGTCAATCGTACACCAAAAGGAATACAAAAATGGAGGGGTTGAAACAGAATAAAGTCATTCATTCATTATTAACAATAAAGGTTTATTCGAACATGTTTCGTAAAGACTAAACTAAACATGCTATACAAAGGTTGAAATACATTGTAAATGCATATTGCAATTGTGAACAAGATTATTGAATTAAATACTAAATTACATGAAATAATTTACATTGATAGACTGTAAATGAAACAGCAACATTTTCAGTCAAGTTTTTCTCTACAAGTCAAAAGAGAAGGAAATTCTATTCTATTTCAGGGGGATTTAATTCAATTCAATTAAATTCAATTCAATTTATTATTTGAGGGGAAACAGGCATTTTTTTTTACAAATAAAGAGCATTTTCTAACGACTTGTACAAAGTTACAAACTTATATCGCGAGCCTCGTTGAACGTATAAAGGTACAATCTGCAGTTTACATCATATCGATCGGGCAGGGTAGTTGATGATCAAAAATATCTCAAAAGAAATCACTCATCAAAAAGGTATTTAGGGCATACCAACACTCCCTGCGGTTCTTTTGAACATTTATTTTGATCTTATTAACAGCGGCATGATTACACATTTGGACTTAAATATCCACCGTGGCGTTATTATAACAATTCCGTCGATACTCTTGTAGATTTATCACAGGAATCTATACTTAAAGAACCTGCATGGTTCATTTCTAATTCGATCAAAAACACTTTGGATTACCAATGTCTCTACACGAGGATCTTCAGGAAATGATTTGCGTGGCTGATTGCCTCAAGTTTCTTTTTTAGGACATGGTTTCGTCATCACCTAAACAGTGAGCCGTCTCCTTCAAAATTAACCTATTCCGTGCCGACAGTGGGTAATATGTGCATACAATTGTGTAGACCGTGGTGAGACAAGGATAGGGTTAAAGGGAAATCGCATGGGTTCCCAGCGCTAAGTCGAACGTGAATCATTAAAGGCGTCACTCCACGCCTAGCCTGAGGCAAATCGACCTCTGGGCGTTCTGTACCAGTCACCTGGCTTGATTTACACACCTGAGTAGTCTTCCAGAAACTTATTGGCTTCAGGAACTCTTCCAGGCCCTATCTCTGAAGGACGACATGGTGATATAGCGTGGAAGGAATCCTTACGGAAGACAAAGAGTTAATGAGCTGCGCGCTAGACGTCTTGGAAAGCTCACCTGCGTCCTCTATAGGCGGGCTTAATTTCCGCTGGAGGACGCGGGGAAGAAAATGGAAAGAGTATGTTCCTGTTTGTTGCCGCCTGCTTTTCTTGACTGGGTTTATTGAATGGATTGTGGGCAAAGCAGCTGATTTCAACCATGTGGCAGAAAACTGCTTTGCATGATGACGTCACAGATGGGATAACATGTACGTTGAGGAAGCCATACAGTGACGGTAATGGCTGTTGACGCCAACATAGCACGCCAGCCCAAATTTAGCTTCACTGTCTATCTTTATCTTTCTTAACATCCTGGTACCTATCATCATCTAATCGTTCCCCTCTATGATTAACTTACAGCAACTCATTTTAAATCAGTGGTAGATGACTTAGAACCAGAACATTTCCAAGTAATCATGCGGGAAAAAAGTATTGTAATAATGTTTTATCCTCATTTTGTATTGTTCATGGGAGACAAAGGATGATCAGATTAACTTGAAGAGGCATCTACAATAATTAACTGAGTATATTTTCAAATCCATTTGCTTTCGTGAATGAATTATACTAAAATCTTTTGCGAGTTATCTTCTTTTCCTCCATGTTTTTTTTTTTTTTTTTTTTTTGCATGCTCAGTTTTGCAGTTACTGATATCTTGCTGAATCTAAAATTGCTTTTCTTCAGATCTTGACTTGAATATTTCTCTGAAAGGTCAAGGGCTGACGATATTTTAACTATTAACAACTTTGTTAAAAAAGAAACCAAAACACCTTGACGTACAGATACCGTATACACTATCTCGCCTAAGCCAGGGTTGTAGACTTCATAAACACCTGCTTTTCATCCCAATTGTCACAAATGCTGTCGATGAAATTGTTATTGGCTGGTAGGCATGTCGAAACAACAGAAAACGTTGTGATATAATCACTAGGGATTATTTTCATACATTAAACAAAAATGCAGATGTGTTCTACCTTACCTGAAGCACGCCCCCTCCAGTGTTTGTTGTGTCACGGTGTGTGAATGTACTTGGGAGTCCAATCAAATCAGCTGTGTAATAAAAGGCAAGAGCATCAAAATTATCGTACCCAAGTAGTAACGTATTCTTAAACCAGCATTAATACTACCGTTGATAAAATATAGATGTTAGAAAATGAGATATCTCTAGAAAAGATTAATCAGTATGTGATTTTAAAAAAATGATATCGGTTTTATTTATTCAGGGACGAAGACAAAATATCTATTTATAAAGCATTATCTTTGCAGGAGGCATGCATTGATCGTTATTTTTTCGAGTCATTTTGCCAAATATAATTCTTAGACCGCTCTGCCCCCTCCCCCTCTCTCTCTCTCTCTCTCTCCCTCTCTCTATATCTCTCTCTCTCTCTCGCTATCTCTCTCTCTCTCTCTCTCTGTTGTGTGTGTGTGTGTGTGTGTGCGCGCGTGTGCGTGTGTGTATGTGTATCTGCCTCCATACCTGTCCCCTCACTTTCTCTCACCCTCTCTCACTCTCTTCAGAATACTGTGAATGCAATGTTACACTCCATTGAAGATAAACAGGTTTTTAACTTTAAACCCTGAAAATGTCCTTATATCACCATCAAGGGAGCAATAGCGAACCCCTAGATGTGCATTTTCTACTCCTTTTGCACCCTTAAAGGGAGCCTTTTTCATGTCATTAAGCATCTACTTGGTTGTAAGAAACGCATCGTCTTAATGAGCACAATATGCTTTCCGGATCTGCTACTGGCACTTGTTGGGGTTAATTATTTTCTTAATGTTTATGATATTCGATTTAATGTTGTATATCTATGATGTGACCCAGAGATTATAGAAATCAAATTTTCGATCAGACTTGTGGATATCCTTTAAAAATTTGCGAGAATATTCACATTCTACAAAACATGAACCTTAAAAGAATTTAGGATGCGGTATCCTTGTATCGCCCTTACAGTGCAACTTATTGTACAACGACAGTGTATATACGTAGAAATGTAGGGGAAATGGTTATTAATTAAACGAAATGACATGCACTGAATGCTAATGTCCTAGAAGATTAATGCAGTGTGCCTAGAAATTGTTGCGTGCCTTGATGCGTTCCCCAGGAGTAGGGGGGAATGGTCGCCTTTTGGGGATCAGACCTTTTTAATTACATGTGTGGAGTAGAGTGCTGCAATCCATGGTGGCATAGGAGCGTGGAGAATCAATTGTCAGCATCATTGTGCGTGCTAGGACCATTTGACTATCTGAAGGATGATCTCCTCGGGGTTTGATATCCGATTTTAGGGATTCTTTTGACAAGCTAAAGGGATTTGTGGTATTAGGTGGTCGATCGTCGATTTTCATACCTCGTTTGGCTTGTTTGTTTGTTGTAGTTGTTTTGAGAGTGATAGGCATCTGATTTAATTTGGTACCAAATGTGTCGTGTTTTGTCCAATGATGTTGGGGAGGGGTCTGAGCTTGGGATGGCCTAATTCGTCTTCTTTGTATTGAGCGGATCTTTCAAGGTAGAGGGTAATTCTTACCTGCACTGCATATAATATATTTATTCTCATAATTTTTATTATTATTGTTGTTGTTATATGCTTTATATGCGTTATATGCTTTGCATTTTTCTCAATATGATTTTGTGATAACATCCTTTTTATTTTTTCTAGTTTTGTGTATTCCTTTTCATAAAAAGTGCCGCTTTACAACCCTATGATTTGTGGTTTAATAAAACGATCCTATATTGCGGATCGAAATACAAAAAATATCCTTTGACAAACCACCATAGAACAACTTACACGATTAATCGGACACAGCAAAAGAAATTAACTGACTGATCTCGCTTGATCCCTAATCCCCAATCATATTAAACGTATACATTATTATTATTATTACATGTACAGTTTGTAGAATGTAACTGGTAAAAATGTGTTATGTTTGCCCGATTTAATTCTTAGGTGTATATAAAGAATGAAAAATGTAACTGGAATGATCATGTGAACTATATCTCTACCCCTATTTCTCGCAATATTGGTATACTAATTAAGCTAAAATATTATTTCCCAACAAATGTGCTTAGTATGCTATATAATACACTGGTTTTACCATATATTTCTTACTGCAATATCATATGGGCTACTCATAAGTGCAATAGTAATCGTATATTAATGTTACAGAAAAAAGCAATTCGAGTTTGGGTTTCAATCCACCAACAAAATAAGTTCTCCACGTTTACCCGTCGTTACAAAACTCGATAATTTTCAGTACTCTTTACTTTTGTTTTGCTTCCATTCATTGAAACGTTAATTATAACCTTCCATGACCTGGTATGCATAAACGTATGAATAAAGAGTGGCCTACTTGGGATACTAAATAAACACTGTCTTGTATACAAACATTTCAAGGCTCCGACTCGCAGGCCTAGGTTTAAAACCAGCTGGCTGATCCCACATTCACATTCACATTGTCCGAATCTCGCGAGTCTTCTCATTCTATTATATCCCAAGTTGGCCACTCAATATTCAAATTTGCATTTTCTTTTTTGAAATCTTTATATATCAAATTGAAATCCAACTACCACATAAGTCTGTTAATATTGATGTGCATCCCCTCTTTCTTTCTTTTTTCTTCTTTTTTCTGTCTTTTCCCCCTTTACCAATATTGTGTTCCTCCATATTTGTAATTATGTATCCTTTGAGGGTAGTCATACTATCAAGCTTTGCTTAATTTGTCAACCCTCCTGTTTGATGTTTTCGATTAGTTACAGCCAGCCTTACTTTATTCTACATATATTTTGTTGTCATGTGTAAATTTGCAATATTTGTTTGTTATATATTTGTAAAAATACTAAAGAAAAAGAAAATCAAACAGAAATAAATAAATCAATCAAATCAAAATCAAATCAAATACACTGTAATTTTTAAATAATAAAATACAAACATTCTAGCATCGTGTTCATTATCTTTAGGAGGGTATATTATGAGTTCATACCACAAACATATTACTTCCTTTTCTACTTTTTTCAATTAATTCAAAATGTCAATGTCAAAAAATTCCAAGGTTATTCCTTAACTATGCAATTCCAAATGATGTCATATGTCCCATCCAGTAACCAATGCACAAGATTTAATTACTCGGAGATTTAGTCTAATTAGGGGATATGAATATGATATAATTATAGTTTGCTGTTTTGACTCGTTATACGGCGTTTCGCGTAATAAAGGTAAATTTTTGTTTGTAATAATTATGTTTGTGTATCACCATATTATTTGTTTAACGGGAGGTACGTCTTCAATTCATAATGTGTCATATATCATTAAAACAATTCTTATTTTGAGTTTTACAATAGATACAATGCCATTTACAAAAAGGTTGAATTCAATGCAACTATTCAAATGTTATTGTCGAATGAGCCTCATACAAGTTATGAACAGGATTAAAGATTAATACAGACTGCCTTGGCAGATATAGCTTTCCCTAACCGAATACTGCGGATGTTTTGATAATCGTTTAAAGATTGTTATTAAAAAAATGACTTTTGTTGGATTTGTTCACAAGACCTTTGCATGGCTTATTTCCGTATAACAAATTGTCTTATCATCATGCTGAAATACATAAATGTAAAAAATAATCATTTTAAGGAATAAAAGATCTCAAAATGGAGAACAAAATTTGAAATGACATAACACGATATCATTCTGCAGACTATATTGAGAAGGTCAGTGTATCACTTTTATACTTGAAGCGGGATGATACTCTAAATATCAAATCCATTCATTATAGCAATATGACACATGAAATATATCAATTTCCCCTTTCGAATATACCGATATTTACAGCTATGCCTAGACTTTCCCGCTCAAATAAGACAATAAATTTAGACGCAATTCAACGTCTGCTTCCAAATACCCATTACAACCCAAAGCAGGACCAGATGACAGACCATAAAATGTTATATACTGCTATCTGTCTCTCTTCTCCTCTCTCTATCTATCTTTCTCTCTCTCTCTCTCTCTCTATCGCTCTTTCTCTCCCTCTCTATTTCTCTCCCTCCCTCTTTCTCTCCCTCTCTCTTTCTCTCCCTCTCTCTTTCTCTCTCTCTCCCCTCTCTCTCTCTCCTCTCACGCATAACCCCACACACTTATATTTCAACTTCTCCTTTTTTCTCAAAATTTCCTTTTTAACTTCATCCCTCTATCATGATTTCTCTCTTTTTCCATCAAATTGTGCGCGTTCCCTCTCTCTCTCTCTCTCTCACTCTCTCCATATATCAATGTTTTTCATAAATACATCTCTTTCCCTAATCTTGTTATCTTCCTTTCGTCTTTATTCGTTGAAAATTTCACTTTTCCTCCACCCCCTCCTATTCCTCTTACTCTTGTTCATATCTTCTTCTCCCCCAATTTTTCTATCTCTCTTTCTCTTTCTCTATTAATATATCTATCTAACTATTTATCTATCTATCGGATGAGCCCTATCTCTCTCTACTTTTCCTCTCTCTATCTCGCCCCTACCCACTTCTTTCTTTCTTTCTCTCGCTCCCTTCTCTCTCTCTCTCTCTCTCTCTCTCTCTCCTGAAGATATCTACCAATGTGCAGTTTTCATGTTTTGAGTGGAAAGTGTTTTATAAGTGGGCTTCATTTTCTCTTTTTATTAGTGTGGGGGTAAAGTTAATGTTTGACGTCACTGTGATGATTTTTAGATCCGTTTCGAAGCATGGTTCAAATCTGGTGCTCAGAGCACGTTGTATGTGGGTAGTAGATGTGATACGTGGGTGGATGACGCCCGGTTGGGTGATGATAACGATCAAACTAGAACATGCACCCATGGAATGATATTAATGAGGTAAAGTCCTATTAAACTGACTAATATATGCAACCATTATGAACTAGTGAATACTATTTCTTGGCAATACTGTTTCTAGCCATATGATAATTATAGTCCTTAATCTGAATTAGTCTTTCACCGCGATAAAAATAAAAAAAATTGATGTTATTATTTACAACATAATCAGATTTGTAAGGCTAATCAAATTTAGTTTACAATAATTGCTGTGGTTTTGTGTTAACAGATTTATGAATCTTTTGAAATTCAACATGGCAACCGCAATCAAATAGGGTATTAATAATTCGTCCCTGTGCCAGCACCAATTAGAATTGAATGGCCTTTTAAATTAATCCTCTTTTAACAGTTCGTCATTCATTAAGTTCGTAGTAATACGACCGGCGATTAATTTGATCAATAAAGGTACCATCTTCTTCATCAGGTTCACCGATGTCTATGTTCGGATAATCCTCTCAAAGAGTCATGAGAAGAGGCAGGCATGCTGGATAGGCATTTGAATGGCGATTGTAATGTTTAAAATTGTATGAGGAAGTGACTTTTATAAGAAATGAACCACTCTTTAATAAGGAAAAGCATTATATTTAATGTTCAATAAGAATATAAAGAATTTGTACATTTTATTCCAAAAGTGATGAGAAGGACTCTGATAATAATAAATAGAGCACTTCAAGGGAATTGTATCTCTCTGTTACCTTTAATATCATCTTATGAATCCGACAAATGCTAGATAAGCGCTTTTAAGAACAAAGGAAAAATGTTTTACCTAAACATTTCTTTCTAAAGCTTCCTTGGATGAATCAAGCGCCTGAAAGAGATTGCTAGTTCCGTCTCAAGCACAAAATAATATACAAATTGAAATTACTCTAAGGAAGCCTAACATTCACTTTCAAAGGACAGTTATGAAATACTTCTACGGAACAGAAAGTTATGTACGTGACGTAAGTGGGGGCTTACTATATAGTCAGATAGAATAACCATTAAATCCTAATCTCTAAATCAAAAAAGAAATCCTTCTACATTAGAAGTCTATCCCTCATCGCCATTCCGGAGAACATGTCTAATTTTGATTTTATATAAAGTTTTGCTAAATCTGCACCTCAAAGATTTATATTTTCAGCTTATTGAGAGCTAATTGCTTTTTGAAATCTTTCTAAATTGAAATGTCAAAAGTCATGCATTTCATGCACAGTGGAAGACAATTGATAAAAGGATTCATTATGCGATCCCATAAAGAAACTGAACAGAGAGCACACCGGTAAGAAACAGCAATGGAAGATTTGAGAGCATGTCGAGTCGTTCTTCTGACTTATTTCATGGCCATGTTTCGCCCATTATCCCGCCGACCCTATTCCTATCGGGACTTGCCCAGTTTCAGCTGCGCTCCCGCCAAAAATAGGAGTACGCTTTATTTATTGACGGAAATTGTTCCTCTGCCGTAAATCGATATCAAATTAACGTGTACAAAGGATAGAGCCTCCCGGACAAATTCCACCAAGGGTCTGTATCTTTCGAAAAGTCTTTTTCCCATCATAATACAATAGAAAAGTTAAAATATTATGTATTTGAGAGCCTGCATACTGCCTGCAATGACAACATTGCCATTGTGCATTGTGCAATGTCGGTTCAATGATATTATCGGACATATTAGTTTTCTGAAGTGTGTCAAAGTGTGATATTCGTGAGCTCTCTCCATAACCACACCGTTTGATCTCTATTTTCTTTCCGCATGGGGCCTCATTTTAACGGTCTCTGTTGGACAAGTAGAGAGGGCAATTGGTTAATTTGTTTGCGCGGAATATGATTCAAACTCAATATGCGTTATATTTGGAGCATCTTAGATGGAAATTTGAGAATAGTTTGATGGTTATAATTAAATTCACTCTTCACGGCCATGAAATTGTTTCTGCTTCTTGAAAATGTGTTTGCAAATGCAAAAGTTAAGTGAGGAGATGAAATGTTGAATAAGCAGTTTATGACGATCACGTGATAGAAATTGTCTAAACGTGTCTCTCTTATTACTTTTTAATCTTAATACACACCAAATTTTAAACAATATATAATGGCCTCATTCATTTCTAGAATGTTCAAGTCACACAATCATGCTCAAATAAGTTATTAAGATATAAATGTTCTGGGTGGGACCGATATTAAGCTATATAAAATGGCATGTCTTAATAGAAAGCGGGCGATTGTTCTCTTTTGTGAGTCAGGGAGGGGATAATTCGGGAATCCCATCTAACGTATATTACCCAACTTATATCTTTTTAATAATTTATTTTCTACATATTTTCAATATTTTTATAGCATGCGGGGATTGTGGGTGGAAGAAAACTGCGGCAATTTTTGTAATCATATTATGACGTGTTAGTAAGTAGTTTAAAAAAGGTTAATTTTTGTGGCATATGAGACGAAATATTTTAACAGCGCGAAAGTTATCCTTATTGTTAAGACATAGGGCCTAATAGTTTTGTTGTAGGCATGTGTGAGTGTGTATCAAAACCTTTATCGTCTTGTTAAATTACGGAACATGTATGCTTTGGAATTTATATTTCTGTGATAATTTTGAAGGCAGAATCCATTTTATTTTGCACATGTTTACATTTCTATTACATAGCTAGTTTACAAAATTATTTTCCTACAGTCGTTATCTGACATGCTTCTTAAGTATTTGGAATTTCTGATATACGAAACTGTTTGCGATTAAAAAAGTAGAAGGAAAATCTTTTTAGCGAAAATGATATCGTTATTGAACTTGTCTTTAAAAATTGTAACTTAAATCTGAACAGAAATCCTGATGGGCAAGTTAAACCAATCTGCAAGTTGAATTGAATAAAAGTAGAGAACAATTTGACAAACAATAACGGTGAAAGTTTTCCAAAAATCGGACAGAATATAAGAAAGTTATGGTGTATAAAAGTGTCGCAAAATGTCATGGAACGGTGATATGTACCACATAGGCTGTATGCAAACAAGCGAGTTGATGCTGTCACCCCCTTACTATTCCCCATTTATTTTGTTTTGTTATAATTTAAATTATATTTGTGTACACACTTGTATACTTGTATAACAGTTTTCCTTTATATTACTATAAACTGGAGTAATGGTAATTGTGCACACATTCCATGAGGTACCAAGCCATTATTTACCTTCCCAGCGGAGTGCTAAATATGTTATATCAATGTACAGAATGGATAGAGAAACGTTAGGGATGACATCATTATATCTATTCATTCAATTAAAATTGCAAATGGGCCGGACTTGCCCTATAATGACATAACCAGTTTTAAAAAAAATTCAACTGCGAACGTTGGTCAGTTTGAATTTCACCACATTTTTGATCAGACGTTTTCATTTTTTTTTCTTCTGTTACGTGGGTACTCTATTCAATTTCAAAATCACGTTTATGAGTATAATTACTGATGGGCACCATTCTGATATTTTTCGGCTTAAGCACCTCTTCCCCGCATGATATACTGTATTCATCGGAATCACACTGCTGTTCAGGTATTTCCTTTGGGAAAACAATTGCAACAGGTGAATTGAACAACTAATACCATTCCTTTCCCCATATAAATAAAAGAAAGTGAAAATTACAAAGTAGACATGTCTAGAATTCCTTTCTTTCCGCTCCTTGGGATTTCCGATTGAGAAGCAGGTGGATATGTAACCAAGCAGAAAATTCATGAATATTGTCGCCTCAAATCAATTTATTTTCTGCATCACACTGTATGAATGTGTGTTTTAATCTTTTCGTTCGCGCATGATTCCAACGCCCATTGCTTGCGATATATTCAACATTATCGATCTATATCAATGAACTGATTATGTCAACGCAATACTGACCTTTTCTCTTCCGTAGTAAAAAGTCAATAATAGAATAAAGATGTATTTTGTGAATAAGTACGTTTGGTACAAGTGAATGATAAAAATGTGTTCAAGTTTTTATCTTCTCTACAAAAGTGCAGTTCTAAATGTATTAAAAGCTTTGACAACGGCAGGCGTTTTGTCTATGCCCAATATTACTAAGTGTTTTGGCTGTCCTAATCATAAATGTAAGTATGATTACAAAAACCTGATATCCAGAATACAGAACAAACAAAAAAGGAGCGGACTCACTATTTGTTTCGAAGCTGAAAGAAACCCTTGAATGGTTCACAATACTAAATGAATGTTTTTTTTTAAATTGTACTAAAGTGGTAGGGTTTTCTACAGCAGTGGAGATGAATTTCATGACCTCCATAACTTTACCACTAAAGTACATTAAAAATATAATAACATAATGTAATAAGAAAATAAAATAAGAAAAAGTAACAATAATGATGAATGGTATCATAAGATTATTGAATATAGAGGCTTATGTAGGTAATATCTTATATACATATTTATGTATGGTGTGTATGTGATATAACAAATAATCTGCACGTACTGATAAGAAACACTAACAAAGCCCATGAATGTTTCGCCTACGATATTATTTTTCGATACTATCTTAAAAGATAGATAAATATAAAACGAAAAAAATATATTTTTCAAAAATACAAAAATGAGAGATATACACGTGCCGTGAAGTATTTTGGTGACAGTAGTCAAATTACTGACTAATCGCCAATAAACCAAAACACAACAAAAACAACTAAACTCTACGGAAAATTAGTAATAAAGAACACATTCCTTTCTCCCCAGTGAACTGTTTTAAATATCATCTCAATCCAACAAGCGAATTATCTTGGGGAAAGTAGCACATAAAACACTTAAATTCTCAAACTTATGATTCATGTTTTGTTCTCTTCTAATGTTTATAGTCAGTTGATTACTTTTCTATTTACCCATGTCACGTTATTCTCACAGGCCGTCCATCATCCCACAAACACATCCGTCATCTTTCCCCCCACGATGCATTGCGATCCAGACATGTTATTTCATACTTGATTGAAGATGGAGTCAAATTCGGCTCAGAACTGCAATTTTCTCAATCAAAGTCCCCCGAGGAGTGGGGGCAGTTGAAGCAAGGAGAAAAGGGTCACTGTAAGAACACCCACACAGACAAACACGCACATACACACACACACACACGCACGCACCCACGCGCTCGCACACACACACGCAACATTGCGACCACACACACACACAGACATCTAGAGACGGATTTGCACGAAGATCCTTATGTAGGCCTGTCTTACTGGATAAAAACCTCAGCTTTAATCAATCTACACCGTACAAGCATTTGAAGTGAAATGTCCAAGAATGATGGTATAATAATCCAATTATATATTTTACATTTAAGATACTTCTTAATTTCTTCTACCTGGGCTAGTATTTTAGTTCAAACTTTCTAACCTATAAAGAGCCCAACGTATGTTCAGGTATCCTATTATTGTACTTATGAAAATATATTTCACAATTTCCTTAGATAGTATTATACTCCACCTTATTTACCACTTCATTCTTATATGATAAAAACAAGACCTATATGCCTATTTGGTTTATTTCCATCTTATTAACATTTCTGAAAAGCAAACTACCTCATAATTGACCTATGTATCTTATCTGTACAACTGTATGTTTGCTGTTTCCCTGCTTTAGCAAATCCATTGTCCTGGGCCATGTATGCTTCTGTTTATAATATATTTCTGTTCAATTGTGGTCTATTTGCACCTATATGTCTATTTTGATTTTGAAATAAATGCTTATATATCTACGAAATTTCTAAAAAATCAAAAAAGAAAGAACTCCCTGTTCATGTAACATATTAAAATATCAACAAAGGAAGATCTTATTCATCCTGTTTCAAAATAGCAGGACACGTTTCCCCCTAGAATATAATATTTTTAAAAATATATAAAAATTGATTGGGAATATCTTATCTAGAACAAAGATTCTTTATTTGTCACCAGATTGAAAACAGAGTGTAGAAAGTAAAGAAAATAATCATTGAACTGCAATGTAAAACTGGAAAGTAATAAATTTCCTTCGTTTTCATGATCCAAGCCACTTAAAGCGTGGGAGAAAGATATAGTTTTAAGATTTAGTCTCCGTGCTATCTGACAGTTCATTCTACTTTTATATGCCGCCCGGGACCGTCTATATATCCTATTACCTTTATTTAATTTTCACTGCTTTTTGTGTGAGAATACCATGCCAACAATGATGTACATTTCTTTGCATTATTTATCTAAACATTCTCAGGTTCTGAAACTGATCCACAAATTTAAACTTACCCAACCAGTCCATCACGATTTTCTCCAACTCGGTACACGCGGGACTAGATGCCTACAAGTACAATGAGACAACGGTGAAAACGAAAAGTCATGTAGAGTAAACAGAAATAAAGGCTAGTAAAACAAATGAAGTCATAACTTTAGTTTTCAAATCCTGCAGATTATTATCTGTCATTGAATGGAAGCGTTAGCACATGATATTCTGATTCTTACAACCTTGGCTACTGATAAAAATTGGCGAACGAAAGTAGATTTTTGCAACCTATATACAAATAAATTGTTTGTAAAAATTAATTGATGCATATCTTCTTTAAAATAAACAGTCGTCGAAACAGTCAAATCAAATTGTAATACATGTATACATACATGTATTTCTTAGATATTCAACAAGGTCAATTCTTAAGATTATTTGTGATATTCAATAACATATTCGTGACTAACCCCAAGATATGCCGTTCTTTGAAGAGTTGCATAATTTGAAAAGAAAATAATCAGAAATATCATTGAACATCAAATAAAACCCATTTAAAGTAAGTAAACGGGCAATCAATCCATTTTACAGAGAAACCCTTGCTTTCAGTGCATTTGCCATTATAATACACCAATTATATTATATCACGTTATATAATTCAATATAATAAGCATGTATAGTAGAATATAACAAAATATGATATAAATATATTAGTGAATATCCTATCGGCTGTAATCTGTCACGTGATACCCAACAATTTGTGAAAAACATCTGAAAAACATGTATATATTCTTTATTGTCAGATGAATCTTATCAGACTTCACCAATCAGTCTAACCGAAATTAAATTTATTTCATGTTAGTTCATAAATAGTTACAGGTATACATATGTACGTTGGAGATAAAATCCACTGGAACCAGAACTTTTAATCTCCTTCATTTTATTAACAAAGAAAAAGATGAGGGGCTAAATATAGCTAATGAGGAGTCAATTTTCCTTCCCAAGAATTTGAGAGGAAAGGTGTTTATGAATGACTGACACGTAGAATTATCAAGGGCACTATCTGTGCTGCCAAATATCGCAACAGGCGACGTATTTCACTACGATTCATTAGTTATTCATCAAGTTTATCCTCTCTGTAAATCCAATCCATCCATCTTCACGTCGGAAACGCATTGAACTGTAATTGGCATTGAGAACAAGATGGGAGACAACCCTGGCCCCACACAGATCATCTCGAGTTGTAGGGAATCTAACAAGAGATCTGGTCGTAAAACACCTGCTGCTTTATTCCCAGAATTCATGATGGTGGTGTTGAGGTGCCATCTTATTTAAGATTAAGGCGTTGTTGTTATCACGCCAAGTTGTAATTACCCCGTAACCATGATTTTGTAATCACTGTCATGCGAAACTCCCCAAGACAAGAACGTGAGACGAGAGATGTCAAATGATGATACCGTAATATTTAACCAATTATTGAAGTCAAGTCAATGAAATCTTACTGCCTTATGATTCCCTATTGAGCTATGGTATTGGAAGTGCAAAAGGCTGGCTCTAACTGGTTCGGAAATGGTGGATTATATGTACCAGGAAAATAAAAAGTGAATAACTTGCTTAAAACTAGTACATTGTAAGGACTTCTAAAGCTCGATTTCCTTATCTTCATTTGATAATCACTCAGCCTATTTCCTTCCTACTAAAGTCATTGGATATTATGCTATCCAACCCAAATAGACAACTACTCTAAACGAAAGCAGAAAAGTCAGTGACAGAACAGTCAGAGAAGCAAACTTATGAAATTTTCAATTAAATCTGACTTAATAGTGGAAAGTTGTAATCACTATACGTATGGGCACTTCAAAGTGGCTGAAGCAGTAATGTCAATGTGATGTACATGTAGTGCCGGACTACTTTCTCATCTGTTCCAACATATACAATGACTAATATATTTTTTGTTTAAAGTTCATGGCTTAGGAGGGTCTATTCATTTTAGACGACCTATAACAATATGCTAGCTATGATATGTTTTGAGTAGTGCCCCGAGAGAGAAGGAACTTACGAGAAAGACAGAAATTAGTTATATTTGTGTACACGGCAAATGGGAGAGTTATCCACGTCATACGTCACAATCCACTAACCAAACTACCAATTTGAGATTCGCATAGACTTAGTGATCTCATATTTCAAACATTCATAACTTCCTTACTATTGGTCCGATTCATTTCATCCTTTTGCCATTCTGTTTCTGTTATTTTTCTGCTTTCATACAAATCGAATTATTACAAGGGTTAGAGATTGCTCTTTAAGTTTTGAACATTCAGAGTTTAAACATTCAGAGAAGGTCTTGTCTGAGGATTTTCGTAACGTCAACATGATAATTGGAGATGCCATCAATGGTACCCCGCCTCTGCGCTCAGTGTAATCCTCATTACAAATTCCTTCGGAGAGGACCTAAATATGTCGGTCCTCTGGTTGCTTGTAAGCATACACATGCTTTCTTTAATAGCAGTTAGGTAATACGAACAAACCATCAAACCTTTAGGGGTGTGGAATCAATTTGTAAAAGGGGTGTATAAAGAAGGTGTGGTCAACGAGTTCTTACCCATGTGAATCCCAAGCAGCTGATACCATCAGCCAACATGTCTCCCAGCATGGACGGATAGGAGGTAAGAGCGGGGAAGTAAGCGTGCATGTGAGGGCTCTGCCAATGAGTAATCTGGATGGAAATGAAAGTAAAGTGGAATTAGAATCTGACAAAGAATATGAGAAAATTACACGAAGTATACAAATATTGACCTGGCAACAAAATAACTATTGGGGTTGTAATCCGGCAGATCTTACCGAAGCCCGAAATTAATTATTTATATTACACGTAATAAACAACTGTACTCATTGGATAAATCGAAAATAAGAATTAGACAATTGAAATACTATATCATGTTTGCTTCAATGGTTTACACTGGGTTTGCTTTGATCCACAACGCATTTTGAAGGCCATCAGATACTAGAAAGCTACATTGCAACGTTCAGAGCACTTTGCTGAGAAAAAAATGCTCTCAGCATTTCATTTTCTTGGGTAAGCAATGGTAAACATAAAAATGCTCTTAATCATTGCATCATAACATACAACATGACCATTATCAAGTAGCCAGGAAACAAAAAGTCATTTTTCAGAAATGGCGATGATAATGAAAAAATCAAGAGAGCGGAAATCTTAAAAGCAATATTTTTAGATATCGCTGAATTATAATTATTCTCATTTTGGAATCGTCGAGGGAGCATTTGGAGCTAATGACTACCCGTCTGCTACTTCAAGTGAACCTATCAAGGTTTAGATAGAATTGCATTTCAATTTAATCGTATGACGTCATTCGTCAATGAATTGACTGGATTTAAGAGGAATATTGTAATGTTCCCCAAAATTGAAATATGATTTCAAGCGAAGAAGCATGATGACGTTGAACTTTACAACAGGATAAATACTGATAAAATGGAATGCCGCGTATCAGAAAGAGAAACTCATTTGAAGCAAAAGCAGCATTCGGTTTTTGTCACCAAATTTTGTTATGTATTTACCCCGAGGAAAATGCCAGACATTTTTGGCTTTAAATGACTTCAATGAGTTGAAATAGTCATGTAATTGCTTTCAAAAATACACGGAGTGATTGAAACATAACAAGATGATAAGGTCACCTTGTGCAGCTTTCCCCGAGTCTAATATTTGAAAAGAACTCTTCTACAGTATTTTTGACTGTGTAGAGAAAGAGTGATGAGAAACCAATGGGACCCTTCTGAGAATGCTTTAATGTTCGTACGAGGCAGATACAGGGAAAAATAAATGATATGCGATCCACTTAATTTACCGAAAATCGCACATGCTATCACATTCCATTTCGATGTTTATGTAAACCTACATCGCAGTGAGAAACATCATAGATCTTGTGTAAAACTTGACGTCATTTCGTATTCCAATTTTGACAAGGTACGGAAGTATAGACTCCATAATCCCAGTGAATAGGGTATTTCACTTAAACGGAATTTGATGACATCGAGAAAGTCATCTTGCTCCCGCAAGCGTGGAATATGAGGAGGGTAATTGGCTGGAGCACTCAGCAATGCAGTGTCATTTAACACAATGGCTCCACCATTTCGTTCTCAATGACAACCTATGGTGATATTGCAATGTACAAGGCGTCTACTGTTTTGCTTTTCACATTGTAACTAAAATGATACATTAGAAGATTATTTGACCGTTCATTTCACAACTAAATCTCAACTATAGAATGATTTTATGCTCCTAAGCTCTAAGTTTCTCGCTTGAAATAAATCGACGTATAGCAAATAAATAAATACTAGTCGAATGGGCTAACTACATGATTTTTTTTTTCATGATTTCATTATGGTCATTGAAATACCACATATTTTTTGTAATGATTAATTTAACAATTGCTTCACAAAGCAAAATGAAATATAGAACACAATTAAAACAACTTTCAAAAATTAACTCAGGGAAAGTCCAATACTTTATCCCATTAATTACTGAGAGTATGGTCGGATTAGCACGATTGCATATTTTGACAGAAGATGCACAAGGTTTCTGAAATTGCTTTAAATTAATTTTATCAAAAGCTTGGAGATCGTGTTTTAGATGGAACGAAGACAGTTTGGTAAAGATGATGATTGTACATCAACGGATCAGGTTTGTTCAAATGAAAACTGTAAACATCCGGTAGTCTTACTTTGTGTTGACCGGTCGACTTACCCCGGGCATGATGACCCTTTCAATGTCCTCCATAATGTCGTCCCATTTATCTCCATTGACAGGGGCATGGTCAGGTATGAGTTGTTTAAGGTACCCCGGCTGGACGTCTGGTAGCGTTCGGCGGGAACGGATCGTTGATAAGTAGTCTGCCACATAATCCACCATCTCCTTCCCTTAAAACAATAATGGTAACCGCAAAAAAAATGTTAATAGGTTATGAATACCATATGGACATTTTTCCATATTTTCATATCCCTTCACATTTTCTTCTCTCCATCTGTTCGATTATTATGTGTTCGATAAAAATAGGCCGTGCATGCATTAGTCATTCTATGTAACAAATGTAACAACTCTAAATTACGAATTCCACTTTCCATTGTGTAATTATATTTGAACTTTGACCTTTGACATGTTGGTGGTGAACCCAGGAGCTCACATATCCGTATAACGATGTATTTGCAATGCCCATCTATTTCAAAGTTTGGCGCAGCTTCATTTCCGCTTTAAATTTGTATTACATTTTTAAATGTGTTATTTATACTAGGCGGCTTTAGCGTGCTTTCCACGATTGGTATTACGTAATGAGGTTTCATAATACGACCACTGGCCATTAAGCCGTTAAATACTAATGGTTCGTCACCCATCATTTGATTTCCATCTAAAAATTGCACATAATTAGCCAGAAAGGAGTATATACTGCAGGCGACTTCCGTTAAGACAATATGGTGCCATAATTACCATCAAGTTTTTGTTCTTCCTTTGGACGTAATCTTCGTGAAAGCGTCATGGTTTTTGTTATCGTCTACATATAAAATGTCGGGATTGATAGTCGAAGGAAGGCACATCGATAAAGAAAATATCTGTTTTCTTTACATCGAGAGAAATGTATCATTCCCATGCATGTATGTTTATCATCATAGTGTGGTTGTCTGTATATAGCTTTAGTCTTCACATCTTCAAGTTGACGACATGAGGGTGAAATGGTTGCATGATGACATGCATTATGCAACTAAGTACTATTTTCATCGTTCTTCTATTATGATCATGTGATCATAAACATAGCATACTTAAGTGAAAAAGATGACTTTTTTTCTTCATTGCGAAAGCACATTATTTTGTGAATCATGTTAGAAACTAAATCTCAAAACACATTGTTCATTGCTACTGGGTGACGTCATGCACGCTCATTGCTTATGTTTCCGTGAGAGACCTAATACTAATGTTTGGGATAGAAGCATTCTTTTATGCATAATCCTAACATCGATCATAGAAGGTTAATAACACTTTGTACATAGTGTTGATTTCTGAATTGGAAATATTGGTGCAAAATCTGGAATTACTTCACTCGGATTTTCGGATGCAAAGCTATATTGAAACATATGGGTCTTCGTGTTTTTTACGACGGAAGTTTATATATTATGCAAGTTAAATTAGTAATAGCAATCAAAAGTATATTGGTTCGTCGTATTGATGAGTTTGACATGACATGTATTAAGGACTGGATGAGTATGCGTAAGAGATAACAGTGACGGATAGGGATGAGTTCTTCTATTCACAGTATATCTCAGACGCTACCATATCATTTAGGACTAAAAATTGTGCTAGAAATGAGCATAATGGATAATTATCTGCGACCTCTAACACTTTTAACCATGGACGGTGTGGAAAGCTTTAGCACACTCCATGATTGCCCTTGAACTTAATCATGTCACGTTTCAACTGAACATTCATCATGCAACAAGCAGAGAGATATGAGGTAATTGACTTTAAAATGCGTGGAAAATCTGTTATAGTAATGTCATGGTTACTGACTATTTCCTTTCGGCAAACGTGAAATTGATGCACTACTGAAAAATGCGTTTCAGCTCGTGTTAATGAACAAGCTATTCTATCTACCAAATAATCTAGAGTTAAGAAAGTCACCAATTAATTTGCAACATAATTTACATGTGATTTTATCATAGATTTAATGATGGTATCCCCCATTTCGTATAATTTGTAAACGTAACAATAACAAATATGTTTATAAAGCACACTGTTTATTTAAAAGCATGTCAAACGAAGCCTCTCGATCATATGCAATTATAATTGACAAGACTGGAGAAGACTTCATTTATGTTTGTTTGTTGTTGGTTTGTTTGTTATTGGTTTTTGCCACATAGTAATGTAGAGGGAGAGAGGGAGAAAGAGAGAGCGGACTGGTTTTAGAAGGTTTGACAATTTTTGATATTCATAAAATCCAAATTGCGATCCTGATGTATGATGTGAAACACAATTTTTAGTATCTATTGATATGATAAATTTATTGCAGTACAGTAAAGATTACCATCAATATAATACCAGTTCCCACTCTAAATTCCATTTTCCATTAGCACTCAATCAGTTAAGTCTCATTGCATTTAAATCTGTTGATCCTCGAATATGGAATTCTCTCCCTGCCGATTTAATTTCCAGTACTAATGTTACTTCATTTAAAACCAAACTCAAACGTTCAATAATAACTACCTATGCCAAATAAACATGTAATTTCATCTCTCTTCTCTACGTTTTCTTATTTCACCTTTATTTCCCTTTACATGTATGTTTAGTGCTTAATCTTTAATAAAACGAATAGCATTAAATTGAATATAATATAACACACACATATATATATATATATATATATATATATATATATATATACATATGAAATATACATATGAGAAATTTCTGTTTCTCTGTCGTGTGAAGCAATGCACCGCAATATTTAAGTGTATAATGTGTCGGTATGATATCACTTTCTGTTACTATAGACTTAATCCTCGCTAATACATCTAGATTGGTCGAAATGGCATCAAAATCCACCGATGAGAAATTATGCCTCGGATCTATTTCGGTCTTACTCAACACAACGATGTCAAGTATAAATCATCGGTCACTATTTTTACGGGAACGTAACAATTAATTGAGAGCTTAGAATATGCATGTGTGTCCAATTTTCAGCCATTTGCATTTGTAATTAAGAGGGCTCATTACTCAAAATTTGCTTTCACGAAAATTAAACGGCAACACACTACATGATTTTGTGACATGCGGTAGCTACATCAGATGAAAATTAACTAGTTATTTTTTCCGCATATGTGGAGTAAATTGTCGCCGAACGAGCTTTATAGATTAGTGGTGGTGGGGGGGAGGCGAGGTTAATCAAGGCGACTAAAAACCTTAAATTGTGTAAATTCTAATTTCATGCCTTGCACGTTTGATTTAATTCATGAGCAGATGTCCCGTGTTCGTGCATACGCAAGAAGTCTCTCCAACTATGTCGAATCCCTCGTAAATGAAATCAGAAGCAAAGTTGTAGCAGACACATTTCATTTATTTTAACAGTTCATTACAAACTGTATGACGGTCTAGGCTCATTTAGAGCTCTGCTATCATAGATTATTTTCAAAGCAACGAAATTGGTCTCTTTAATCATTTTCAAAATATAAAGATATATTGCTATTTGGTTTTTAATCGTTTAACAAAATCTCTGAACAAAAAATTAGTGTAAGACCTCAAGATTAAATGACAAGGATTCTTTTTCTAATTCATTCGTGTTAAGGTCTCGTATGTAATCATGTATGGGATTAATGCAGTACCCATACAATATTTGTTAAAGATCATTTTGATCAGTTTCATTCTTTTTGATTTGCACATTTATAAGAGAATATCTTTCATCTCCAAAACTGATAACATGGAGCTGGTTTTCCACCCATAAATAATGGTTAATTTCATTTAGTAATAAAATAAGATTTAATAAGTAAACAATATCTCATCATGTGTGAAAGGTATTGATTATAACTATAAATGAATAATGACTTGACAACCAATATTGATATATATTGTGAGGCTGGTAATTTCTCTCTTTCTATCTTTACATCTTGCAAAAACTAATTTATAAGACTGAAGAATTTCTCACATTACATGCAGGTTTAAAACCACCTGAGCATGGGGCCGTATATTTAGTATGGTGATACAATCTTTGCATCATGATTGACATTCAACTATTAAATAAGGAATAAAACCATGGCAGGTGGGTCATCATGAAACCTTTTCCTTTAAAGCTTGGCTAGAGACACGTCAAATGCATCATCAACTTTCTATTACTATTGTATTTGTTTTTAGAAATTGGATTCTCGCTTTTAGGTCCCACGAGGGCTTTAACGAGTAAAATATAGTCGATGCGACGTACTAATTAGAAAGTGTATTAGATGTAGCTATAACTCATTCAGCTTATTTCCTTTTAAGTGAACTCTGCTGGCTCTAAGTCCAAGCTCTCAATAGTGACATGGTTATTCGTTCTTAGGATTTATAGATTTCTTCTTTTTTCTGCTTTAACACTAGATTGGAGATAATAAAATATGAATTATTTTCTTGGACAGAGGCGTTCACATGATGATGCTTTGTACTAATGTGATCAGAAAGACAATAAATCGCCTCAATCACTGTCAGACAAAGAAGAAGAGGCAATGACTCGCATTGGTATTAATGAGATAGGTTGAATGAGGGGGCCGAAGGGGTTGAAAGCAGCGCTCAAAATACACGGGGGCGATGGGCGATTCGTCCCCGTGAGCTCCATAATCACCCCCATCAGGTTGTCCACGGGGGCGATTGCAAAATTAAAAATCGCCCCCGTGGAATTATAAAATAAAGATTTTCAGCGAATTGAATAATATTGAAAAAGATGCAATTCATAGTTGTACTCGATAATTCTCACTTAAAATATTCTCTCTCTCTCTCTCTCTCTCTCTCTCCCTGTCTTGCATAAAGAAAATATGAAAATAATATTTTGCCTTGATTAAGAAAAATTGAAAATTTTATCAGTATTAAACAGGGAGAAGGAAAGGGGAGGAAATTAATCAAAACAAACATTGAAGAATCCAATTCAGTGTTTTTTCGTGATGCATAAGAATGAAAGAACATTAAAAGGTGAATAATAAATTGATTGATTGAATAAAAAATAATGAAACAATATGGTCTGAAGGTCATATATCTTCGAATATTAGAAAGTTTCATCCACCATCGTATTGTTGAACACTATTTGCAATTTAATTTTAATGCGGTGACTTGTCGGTTACGAGCAGAAGGTCATATCAGGCTTCTATATTCTATAATACTATCAACAGATATCTGGATAGAGACACTTCGTCACATCAAGCTACGAGAAAGTATATCATCATCTCACAGAATTCTACTCGAACACCGCATCGAAATTCTTTTCATCCTTTTTTGTTTCTTCTTCTTCTTTTTTGGTCCCTTTTAGCTCTCCTTTTTTCCTTTTCCTTCCTTCTCCCTCTTTTTTTTTAGCGGGGGCGGGGGAGGCAAAGTCCTTTTACCCCACCCCCATCCGCAACTTGTTGGCGGGAAAATTGCAAGGGATATCCCCTTCTTTTCTTTACTTCTTCCTCAATTTTCCTTCCGTTTATCTCCTCTTTTCCATTTTTCTTTCCATTTCCTTCCTTCCTTCTCTCTTATTTTGTTTTATTGGGGGGAGGCAACAGCCTAGGAGGCAAGGCCCTTTCGCCCTCCCCCGATCTCCTTCTTCCCCTTTTTCTTTTCTTCTTCCTCTTCTTTCTTTTCCTTTCTCTCATCTTTCCCTTTCCCTCTTTTCCTTCTCTCTCTCTCTCTCTCTCTCTCTCTCTTTTGCGGAAGTGGGGGGGGGGGGGGGGGGGGGGCAAGGCCCGCTCACCCCCGCTAGATCCGCGCCTGCATCTACCTTATATCTACTAACGTTAGACCCTAATAATTTATAATAATTTATAGTCGTACGTTTTAGTCATTCATATTTTGCCTTGATTAAGAAAAATTGAAAAATTTTATCAGTATTAAACAGGGAGAAGGAAAGGGGAGGAAATTAATCAAAACAAACATTGAAGAATCCAATTCAGTGTTTTTTCGTGATGCATAAGAATGAAAGAACATTAAAAGGTGAAATAATAAATTGAAGTGCGATGATAAATCAATTCTTTGACGTTGATTGATTGAATAAAAAATAATGAAACAATATGGTCTGAAGGTGATATATCTTCGAATATTAGAAAGTTTCATCCACCACCGTATTGTTGAACACTATTTGCAATTTAATTTTAATGCGGTGACTTGTCGGTTACGAGCAGAAGGTCATATCAGGCTTCTATATTCTATAATACTATCAACAGATATCTGGATAGAGACACTTCGTCACATCAAGCTACGAGAAAGTATATCATCATCTCACAGAATTCTACTCGAACACCGCATCGAAATTCTTTTCATCCTTTTTTGTTTCTTCTTCTTCTTTTTTGGTCCCTTTTAGCTCTCCTTTTTTCCTTTTCCTTCCTTCTCCCTCTTTTTTTTTAGCGGGGGCGGGGGAGGCAAAGGCCTTTTGCCCCACCCCCATCCGCAACTTGTTGGCGGGAAAATTGCAAGTGATATCCCCCTTTTTTCTTTACTTCTTCCTCTATTTTCCTTCCCTTTATCTCCTCTTTTCCTTTTTTCTTTCCATTTCCTTCCTTCCTTCTCTCTTATTTTGTTTTATTGGGGGGAGGCAACAGCCTGGGAGGCAAGGCCCTTTCGCCCTCCCCCGATCTCCTTCTTCCCCTTTTTCTTTTCTTCTTCCTCTTCTTTCTTTCCCTTTTTCTCCTCTTTCCCTTTCCCTCTTTTCCTTCTGTCTCTCTCTCTCTCTCTCTCTCTCTCTCTCTCTCTTTTGCGGAAGTGGGGGGGGGGGCAAGGCCCGCTCACCCCCGCTGAATCCGCGCCTGCATCTACCTTATATCTACTAACGTTAGACCCTAATAATTTATAATAGTTTATAGTCGTACGTTTTATTCATTCATATTTTGTTCGTTTATTGTGTTGTATATTGACTTTGTAAATTGAATTATTTCAGCTTCCCAGCTGCATGTTCTTTTATTTCAATGAACCGAATCAAATGGATCTAGAAGATTGATTGACCTGGTCTCAGTGACGGGTAAACTTTTTTGTTCTCAATTACTTGGTCTAACCATGAAAACCGTCTAATTTTACTTTAGATTTTCAAACAGTAACAGTTACGACCTAAATTAGGCCTAAGGCCAAGGGCTGTACTCTACATTTTAATAACAAATTAACGTTAACATTAGACTTAACTTAAACTGTTGTTTCTCTGTGATACAAGTGCGAAAGGAACACTTCTTTTTTCAAAAAAAAGAAAAAAGAAAATTCCCCTTTTTTCCCCCTTCTTTTTTCCCAGTGGGGGGGGGGGGGGGGTGGGGCGGCCCCCCGCCCCCCCCCCCCCCCCCTGGATCCGCCACTGATCCCGGGGATAAAAGTATACAGCTATGTAACAAGTAAATTTCTAAGAGGGAGAATGCCGACTCAAATAAATGATAATGATAAAATACCAAGGAATTTAGGAGTTTCATGGGTACCAATCCAATGGAAATTTGTATTAAAATAAGAGCCCCCGTCAGCACTAAAAGAGCCCCCGTGAGAAGGTTCACGGGGCTATTTTTTTTTGGAAGAGCCCCCGTGGACAAAAATTTAATTTAAGCCCTGGTTGAAAGTAGTACCACTCCAGCATGGCCTCAATCCCTGACCGACCCTGTTGATATGTAATAGGTTACTTGATGGCATGATAGCCACGATTCAGGGAAGATATGAAATGACCTATCACAGGATTACAACGATGACATATGTGAACGTTAGGACCCTACGAAGAGAGACAATAAAATGGTATGATTAGAGGGGTAGCGCCAATGAAAGACTTAAACATTGGATGAGAGCGAGGGGATGAACATGAAAAGAAGACGGCATGATGAATTGACAACTGTAATTTGATAATATGACATAGTGATCGGCGACCTGTACGCGATGCCCCCTTTTTAATATAACGAGCCCGCAAAACCGACTACAAGCCTACTACTAATCGACAGAATGTTGGCTATTAATACCTCGGTCACAACACCAAATCGACTCAAGACAGACTCCAGACAGACTCTAGACCAACTCTAAACCGACCGATTTATGGCCGTTGCTGGGTATGTATAAGTTTTTTGTTTCCGTCTGTTGTGCCTCGATGTCGGTCTGTTTGGTGAGACTGGGATATCATATTCAGTCACACCGCCAATCCCACTACATATCAACTCCAAACTGACCGATGCTTGGCTATTCCGGGTAACGTTATTTTCTATTCGGTCTGATGATGACCACGTCTGTGAGACTGGGATATCATATTCAGTCACACCGCCAATCGCACTACATTATCAACTCCAAACTGACCGATGCTTGGCTATTCCGGGTAACGTTATTTTCTATTCGGTCTGATGATGACCACGTCTGTGAGACTGGGATATCATATTCAGTCACACCGCCAATCCCACTACATTATCAACTCCAAACTGACCGATGCTTGGCTATTCCGGGTAACGTTATTTTCTATTCGGTCTGAAGATGACCACGTCTGTGAGACTGGGATATCATATTCAGTCACACCGCCAATCCCACTACATTATCAACTCCAAACTGACCGATGCTTGGCTATTCCGGGTAACGTTATTTTCTATTCGGTCTGATGATGACCACGTCTGTGAGACTGGGATATCATATTCAGTCACACCGCCAATCCCACTACATTATCAACTCCAAACTGACCGATGCTTGGCTATTCCGGGTAACGTTATTTTCTATTCGGTCTGAAGATGACCACGTCTGTGAGACTGGGGTATTAATTTTCAGTCACACCGCCAATCCCACTACATATCAACTCCAAACTGACCGATGCTTGGCTATTCCGGGTAACGTTATTTTCTATTCGGTCTGATGATGACCACGTCTGTGAGACTGGGATATCATATTCAGTCACACCGCCAATCCCACTACATTATCAACTCCAAACTGACCGATGCTTGGCTATTCCGGGTAACGTTATTTTCTATTCGGTCTGATGATGACCACGTCTGTGAGACTGGGATATCATATTCAGTCACACCGCCAATCCCACTACATTATCAACTCCAAACTGACCGATGCTTGGCTATTCCGGGTAACGTTATTTTCTATTCGGTCTGAAGATGACCACGTCTGTGAGACTGGGGTATTAATTTTCAGTCACACCGCCAAACCGATTACAGACCGACTCCAAACGACCGATTTATGACCATCGATGGTTATGTTATTCTTTGTTTGGTGTGCTGCCGGTCTGATATCGGTCTCGTCGGTGTCATTGGTTTGTATACTTCAGTCACTCCACCAAACCGTGTCCATATTGACTCTAAACCGGTGGATCTTTGGGCACTGAGCGAAAAGTTATTTTTAGGGGGGGGGGGGGGGTCTGTCGTCAGTCTCGCTTGGAATGTATACCTTAGTCAACGCCACCAACCTGACCAATTCTTTGGCCGTTAGGGTAATGAATTGTGTTTGGTCTGCAGTCGGTCTGGTGGCGGTCTCGTTGATATGACTGAGATATTACCTAACGAATGAGGGAAGGTATACAGTGTAGAAGGTCCATGATATGATTCATTTCATTCGATAGCAATAACAAAGTAGACACGACTATAATAATAAATAAAGATGCTAAGATGTGGCGTAGCAAAGGGTCCAGACATTGTGGGGGCACCATCAGTGGTCTTACTCGATGGGCGGCATGCAAATTAACAAGCCATCGATCAGGGGAGTTTTGAGAGATTCATAGCGTTTGTTTATTTTTTTTATTTATTTATTTCCACATGTGGGGTGGATTGCCCTTTCAACTTAAGTTGATTTTCAAAGGGGTCCACACACATTTAAAAATGGTTACAAATCATATCAACAAACAAGCAAAGAAATAAACAATTAGATACATGAAATAAACAAAACAAAATTAGATACACGCTCTCCCCTCTCTCTCTCTCTCTCTCTCTCTCTCTCTCTCTCTCTCTCTCTCTATATAGTCTCTCTTTAGTCTCTCTCTAGTCTCTTTCTCTCTCTTCTTCTTCTTCTTCTTCTTCTTCTTCTTCTTCTTCTTCTTCTTCTTTTCTCTCCTTTCATGTTTTGAGATTTGTTTGGGGGCATTTGTACCTGAAGAGAAAATTAGAATAGTAGCTCTTACTATCTGTATTGTCTGACGGTCAATACATTATTTTAACAGGTACTATTATTTTAAAAAGAAATTATACTACATGTACATGTATCTAATTCTTATTAAACTTCAGGTCAGTTCCTTGTGGTACGAAACATATAACGGGTTATGAGGGTCCTTTTAGTGGCTCTTCATATTCTCAAAAGTAATCAGTATAAAACCGTCCCCGTTTTCAATTTCATTATGCATCTTTCTTTTTTAATGTCGGTGATAAAGTACGATCCCCTTTATATCCCAAGTGGAGAAACTTGAGACATTAATTAGGTTATTGTTGCGGCAAATCATGGCTCCAATTTGATTAACTCTGTCCATCTGATCTCTATGAAATGGAAAAAAATCGTCTCTTTAGTTCTTCTTCCCATTCGTACAAAACGTCACGTCTGAGGCATTTGGGATGGTGTTTAAGATTAAAAGACATTCCTATGTTGGTTGATTAAACTCCATAATGTTCTAAATGCATGCCATAGGTGAAATGCGTAGAGCTCACCGCACGCTTTACGACCTTACTACGATCCTATTTCAGAAGAATTTGCAAAAGCATTGATACGATCATTCAAAATTCTAAAATATTAACGATTGAGGATCTGAATAGTCATGATGATGAATAAAATCTACATTTGAAGGGTGTTCATATTTTCTTTGAGGATAGAAAACTAAATTGGCCCAGAATTATTATGACGTCAAACCACTAGTGCAATTGTCTACAATTTAAAGCCTCTACAGTTTTAATTCTGACTCGAATGATTAAATGTACTAAAATTCCGGTTACGAGTATTTTTATCATTATTTAGAATATATATCAGGAAGATAATGTTTGTTAAGATTTCATCTAAAATAATTGCCATTTCTTTGAAAAGCGGACCGAAGGAGGATCGTACACGATGGAGTGGGTTACACATCATAACCCTGAACATTAAGAAAATCCCATTCGAATGCGAAGGGTTGAATGTAAGCATTCGATTTAATAGTGGGGGAGGGGAAGGGGTATGTTTTGTGTCTCATTAATTATGAATATGAATTGGTTTGTTTCATTTTGATTAACTGCACCAGTTTTTCATCAAAAGCCCGTATTGATTGCTTATCATTTTTTGGTTTATATTAAATTTCCTCATTTTGTTATGAATATATGTAAGACAGTGCAACCAATTCCATCTGGAAGGGTCTCCTTTCAGTTCACACCAAAATTCTTTTCCTTTGATTATCAGAACAAAGTTATCCCGAAGTGGAGCCACCCTGTTCCGTATATCTGAGCGACACAGGTTTTCTTTCTTTAAAACAAAATTCCGAGAAATCCTCGTATCGAACGGGCGGGTTTGTCAGGATGGTGCCGAATAAGAAAGAACAGGATTTGGTAACCTACATGTAGCATGATATCAAAATAATGATTTTTAAAAAAACTGACTGATTGGCATATACCCTTAAGCTTAACTAGGTATAGACTGCGAAGCATGTTTCTTATAATCTAAAACAACATTTGTATAATTCTAGCAAGCAGCCTGGTAGTCGTTTTTAATCTGACATCTACTCGATTGTATTATTATTCAGTTTATCAAAAGGATTCTTACTTTTCATATATCCATCTTTATATCATGATTATAATGTACATGTATGCGACTAAGGGCTCGTTCATATATGCCGAGGCAAAACCGCAGGTTTTTTTTTTTTTTTTTTTTTTTTTTTTTTTGTAATGACGTAAATACGTTTTAAATTACTGTATTTCATAACACAGAGCTCAATGAATAGGCGTAGGACCTTTAAGGACAATAATACGTTAAAAACACCCGTGGCGACATTTTCACGGCGGTTTTCCGCGTCATACTGAACAATCCCTTATAATATGTGCCCTTTCCTTTGCATGTAAGACCATAGGTTTTTTTTCTTCATACTACTGATTTCTTCGTAAGGTTATGGTGTCCGACAATGTGTGAAACGTATGAAGTTAAGATGGGGCATAATTAATATTAATTAACATTAATTTTGTCTAATCATGTTGCATAGGAGGCAGTGTTACATACCGTGTTACCACGAGTACGCAAGCCATGTGCGATCACTTCTACCAAACGCTGCAATCAAAGGTGGATGTGCACTTCCCAACAAAGTCAATTAAACTCCATCCGACTGACAAGCCTTGGATAACGCCCCGTACGAAAGAGCTTATTAACCAAAGACAAATAGCATTCAGCAACAACTCTCAAGGAGCTTGGAAATCTCTACGCAATCAAGTCCTTCGCGAAATCTCTAGAGTCTAGAGCAAAACGCTTTTTCTATCGTGATCGTATCCAAAATCTTAAGAGCGATAACCCCTCATCTTGGTACAAGAACATTAAAGTCATGTCTGGTCATTCAAATTCGCAAGCAGACATAATCCGAGTTCCGACTGTTGAAGACAATGACCCAGTGAAAATAGCTACCGCCATTAATGAATTCTTTGCAAATGTTAACGCTGATATCCCCGAACTACATTTGCGAGACCTACCATCGTACCTGCCAGCCCAAACACCGCCCCCACATGTTCAACCGTGGGAAGTCATGAGTGAATTGAAGAAGATCAAGCCTGGCAAGTCAAGCGGCCCTGACGGCATTCCTGGACGCCTCGTTCGGGAATTTGCTTGCGAACTCTCAATTCCCCTGTCAGGGATACTAAATGCATCCTATCAACATAACAAGGTCCCAACCCAGTGGAAACAGGCAATAATTGTCCCCATCCCTAAAGGTCCTACATCTGCAACTTTGGATAAACTGAGGCCTATATCCCTCACCGACCACTTTTCCAAAATTGCTGAGTTGTTTATAACCAAGCTTCTGTTACGCGACATTAACCCTCATTTGGACAAACACCAATATGGAAGCAGACCGAGCCTCTCAACTACCATTTGCATCGTCGACCTAATCAACTACCTTGCTAAATCAGCTGAGGCACCAAGAACTGCCACTACCGTAGTATGCACCGACTTCAGCAAGGCATTCGATCGGGTCAACCACACTATCGCGATTAAGAAGCTTATTGATCTTGGTGCCCGCCATTCGATTCTTCCTTGGATCTGCGATTTTCTGACCGAGCGCCAAACCTGTGTTCGTTACCATGGTTCACTTTCGCCCTGGAAGAAGATTCATGCTGGCGTCCCACAAGGCACACGCCTAGGTCCTGTTGTATTCTTGGCCCTTATTGATGATGTAATGCGTGATTCTTCATCAACGAGTCACTGGAAGTACGTCGACGACATGTCCATTGCCGCCTCGCACGATGCACGCAACCAGCCACGTGATATCTCCCGTTCACTATCCACTCTAGAAGATTGGTGCCAGAACAATTACGTTAAACTCAACACCAAGAAGTGTTCAATCATGCGATTGTCCTTCAGTAAAGTCCAACTACCCCCACTAGGAGTACTTATTGATAATGTCCCCCTGAACGAGGTTAGCAGTGTGAAAATCCTTGGAGTAACCATTGAAGACACCTTGAAGTGGAATGTACAGGTTTCGGATACGGTTTCTCGTGCTAACCGCCGCATTTTCATGTTAAGATCCCTGAAAGCCTTCTATCCCCCCACCAACGACCTCGTTACAGTTTACATAGGATTTGTAAGACCACTCCTCGAATATGCCTGCCCTGCCTGGAACGGAGCATTGACTATCGCCCAGTCCAACAAGATCGAAAATGTTCAAAAACGGGCATTAAGAATTATACTAGGTAGATATTACATATCCTATTCAAATGCCCTATCAATGACCAAGCTTCAAACTCTCCATGCTCGCCGAGAAGAGCTATGTCTCAAGTTTGCCCTGAAAGCACTGAAATCCGACCAATCAGACTGGTTTAAACTGAACGCCAGCACCAGAAACACACGGAAATCACGTATCTGTATAGAACCTAAGTCCAAAACAGAACGATACAGGAAAAGCCCAGTCCCATATCTCACCAGGTTACTCAACAACGCATAAATTCCCCTGATTCCTGCCCGATTCCACACCTCTTATTCAAATCGTATGCCTTTTGTTGCTTTTAATACTGCTCAACTTTATACCCATCAACTCATAAAGATTAGTGCATGTAATCCACATTGTAATAATGGATACACTTGTGTTTTTAACTGTCAAACTGATTAATTAGTGAATATTTTTTTTATAGTTACGCACGTTCCCATGTACATTCTATGTCTTTACATATTTAAAGTTTTTACGCATATATTATGTTATTGTCTTAGTAATGCATGATTGGTAAATTGTACTGTTTTTCTCTGTAAGGGAAACTTTGTATTTTACTTTGTAATTTCTTTCTAATCGTCTTTTCCTTGTCGTCTTACTTTCATCATTATTCCGCTTCTCCATGTCTTCACAGTTCCAACTGTTCCATTCTTCTCATTCCACTCCCTCCCTATCTCCCTCTCTCTCTCCCATCTTCCGCATGTCTTCCTATTTTTCTTTCTAACTTAACTCTCTCTCTCTACATCGTTCTCTCCCTAACCTTTTCTCTCCCTTTCGGTAATTGTTTAATCATGTTTCTATGATAAATCCTTATATATTGTGTAGCTTTATAGACATTCAATGTGCATTACGGTTCGAAGTTAAACAAATCTTCAGTACTTACTTGTTATAACTCCATTAATCAGCCTAAATTTATATTTAAAATATGAATATTCCTCACTTAACAATGATTACAGAAAAAAAGTAACGCCGAATCTATTTTATTTGTTTCATCAATTTGTTTGTAAGTAGGGAATATGTAATTAGTTATGATCTAACCGACTGTGTATTATGTGTACCTGTCCATATTATCTAAGTTTGTTGAAATGATTTTTAATACATGTAAAACTTGCAATGTAATTTAGCTTTCGAGCTACCATTTTGAAGTTGTCTAATAAAAAACCATTCTACTACTACTACTACAGAAGGGAGTAGCTAACATTTTTAAAAAAGGAATGAAAGAGGGAAAAAGAGGGGGAGAGAGAATCGAGATAGATGGAGTAAAGAAGTGGTACAAATGCAAGTCGGTAAGTGAGAGAGAGAGAGAGGGAGAGAGAGAGAGAGAGAGAGAGAGTTTCAAAGATTACAAATCAAAAGAAGGAAGCGGAAACAACATTTGTATCGACATTTTCATTCCCCTCTTTTTGTCGAGAATGGACACTATGGAATGGATTATTTTAAAGAAATTTAGCGGGAAGACGAAGTAATTGACGGACGGCCCTAACAAAATTGTGTTTGTCACGTAAATATACAGAAGATGGAATTACTTTCTGATGTCCATGCAACTTCCAAAGGCTCACGTATCATTGGTACTGTCACATTTAGGGCGAAATCTTCCATTATCATTCAGTTTGGTTAAGTTTTCATGAGCAATTATTCGAACAATCATTCATTTGGTTACGGCATGCAGGCAACTTCCATTAATTAATCGATATTGCAGATATTACATGACTGTTTCAGAAACTGGAATAAGTTAGCGTTCAGTTTATAAGAGCTATGTAGTCCATGATCTTGGTTAACCATCATATTTTACCTAATCTGGTGGTTCTGAAATGGGAATACGATATTCATTGATAAACAAAGACAAATTCATAGTGGTTTAGTATTACACGGAGTTAGGGTTTTCTACCAGGTCTCTTAAACAATGAAGGTAATTGGAAAGGTAAATTTAAATTATCGAGAAAAATTTCTTTAAAAGAGAGACTTCAAGTCTAAAGACTATCATGTTTTGGATTAAAAACTTTCTTTCCGAATTTGGTGTGAAGCAGTGAGACATGAGAACTTTATGTGCATGGTAAGCTCACACCGATTGAACTGAAAGTTTATGAATTGCAAGGTTTTATTCTTTCTTAAATGCATGCAATTGGGATTGTAACTAATGGCAAACAAAAATTGTAAATAATTGTCAAAAGAGGGCGTGGCAGCTACACCTAAAATTACAATGGCGGCCATTATGGTTTCATGTTCAGGCAAACGTTTTCAATTTTATTGTACACATTTTATGTACTTTTAGATTTTTAGATAATGTGTTAACAAAATTTCAAAGTATTTTTATTCAGAGAAATATATTGCTGCGGTGAATTCCAGCGGTTTAGAAAAACTTTTGTCAATCTTTTATTTTGGTCACGGCACCCTTTTTGTCATCGACACACTAGATAGGATATAACGTAACGTGTGTGGGCACCCCACTGCCAAAATAATGTAAATGAATATAAGGAATATTCGAGCATCTCGTTGCCCGGAATTATCCATTTGTCTAAACGTTGGGAGCAAGTGAAGCGAACGCGCATGGGGAAAAAAAAATGTAATTTCGATATAAAAGATATAAAATATATATTTGGGCACCCCGCTGTCAAATAGAATGGTATCTAGACACCTTGTTGCTAAAATATGGAGGTATTCAGACCACCCTGTTTCTAATTTATGCGAGAGAGCGAAATAGGAAATAGAAAAAAGAAAATACATATTTTAGTGGTTTACATATGTTAGTGGCAAGAGATGTCTTGCGGCAACATGCGGTACCGCATTATGTACATAACCTTGGTTTTAAATTATAAATGTATTCATGAATTTGCACCAAAGAACTAATCCAGGAATACAAACCCACAGGCAATCATATGTATCGTAATTTGCAGGTTTATTTGTATTTGTTATGATTTGTTTAATATGTAATTGTTTGTCAGTGAATTTTGTTTGTTATAGCGCTCACAGACTTCGTTGGAAAGCGCTGTATAAGCACAGTTTTTATTATTACTATTATTATTATAAAATATGGATAGAAAATCAGATCTCTGTTTTAATCATTCACGCATTCATCATAAAAATGATAATATTAGAGTTTCGATTATAAAAAAATTCAAAAACGAAAAGTATATTGCAGATTCGAAATGTAGCAATAATAAATTCACAAGAAAATGGTTTCAACTCAGGAATTTGTTTACATAAAATGATATTTTTCTGTATTTTTTTTCTTTTCATGAATATCAGAAATGAATTATTAAAGATTGGTTAGTTTTCTGTTAACTCATCTTGAGAAGCCAACTTTATTTATGTTATAAATGTAAATTACCTTAAAAATATATTTGTTAATTTGTTTCAAATGAAAATCAATAAAATCCCTGTGGAGGGAAAACCCACGATGTTACGAAGTGACAACTAAAGACGTAACACTTCATAAAATGTGGTTAACCTCGAGCGTTTAACAATCAATGGCGTTATACATGGTGGTGGGTCAACGATCTTTAGATTGAGATCCTTGAAGACCATTTTAATATGCTGATAATCAGGATACTCAAAGTTGTACAGGAACCGTTTATTGCCAGAGGGTGATGCCTCTTTCCCGACTATCAAATGTTTCCAGTTTCTGTAATCGGCGAGAAACTGTATATTTTTAACACAGAATATACTAGAGAAGATATGAAAACTATGAATAGGCTCACTCGGTGCTGGATTACACGGTAATGGTTTGCCCAATACTTTTAATTTAAACAAAATATTTGGAGCTGCACCCCCCCTCCTTATACGTTTATAGATATAGTCTGTAAAACTTTCTCGCATTGCAACAGTTCCAGTCTGTATCAATTGTGATTCCACTCTTTTCGCGCCAACATTATATGCCAGTGTCAGCAGAATCAGCTAATTAATTATTTGATGGGCACTTTGTTTGAAGAAAAACATACATGTACATTCCAGGAGATTTTTTTGTTAACTTACCTCTTCTGCGGTATTCCTCAACATCCATGGTTGAGTCAAACTCTGTGAAGTTGCATGAGAAAACTGTGCTGTCACTGTAGCCTCATCTACCCTTAAGAAGACCTCTCTTTAAAATGCTGAGTATGCTGTCAACGAGCTAATTTGTCTGTTTAATTACGCCTTTTGTTGAATCAACGTAGTCTTCTCGGTCTGAAATGTCACAGAAGAAATGTTCAAATATGATACTCTATACCCACTGTATAATTATGCTGTGCGGTGCTTCTCAAGTTCATCGTTGGAATCCCCGGTTGCCTCGAGCAAGCTGACAGGCTTTCAATTATCGTAATGGCTCGGGAAACAAAATATACGATTATTAAAGATGCTTCGATGCACGTCTCCTTCTTTGCAGAGATAGAGAACGAGATACATAGAGAGGGGTGAAGACGGTCGACCATGCAATCAAATTTGATATGTAATGTTTGAATCAGCGCAAAAGAGCGAGCATTTGTAAATGGAAGACATAGATGCAATTTTCGATCGCTTGATTCAATGCTACAACTGGCGCCCGTGTCTATACCAAAGCTTCAGCTCCGACGTTAACTAGCTCTCCACAACTAGTTTTTCTCTCCATTCACTCTCTCTACTCCAGCTCGTGATTTTTTTCAAATTCACCGAGCTCTATTGGTTGTGAATGTAGCAGAAGAGTTGGCTCGATTCACTAGGGTGTAAGAGGTATACTGAGATTTTTATAGCTTCCAGTACGGGAGTGCAGGGGAGTGCAGTGAGTTCAGCTGGGGCGTCACTTCATCGGCCAATCACAAGCTGGAAGCCACCACTTCCGAGTATGCGCAGTACGACTATCACCAGAAGAACACTACACCAAGCAAAATGGCCAAGTATTGGTCGGTTTGAAATCGGTTGGGAGTCAGCAAGGAAGTGTGATTGCGGTATCACTGTATTGCACGTGATGAATGCATGTTTTTTAATGTATTTTGCCTTTGAAAATAATGTTAAAAGATATGGACAAGCGTGTCCATTTCCTGGGTCCATTTTAGATAATCACACTCCCCACGGGAAAAACAGGTTGACTATTCGTCATTACGAGTGGAATAAAAAATACCTCTCTCCCATTCTCTTTTCTTTCCTGTTCCCTTTCAAACCGGCTACCCACATTGTGAACAAAACTTCATATACATACCACCATGCAAAACCCAACCTTTAAGGGTAATTGTAATGTTGACTATTGAAATACTATTATTCTTATCTGGTGAATGAAGTAATTTGTATTGAGCCACTTCACAAAGACGTATGTATTAAATGTGGTTATATTGCGAAGATGGTCCATTGTGGGGTAATAGACCGGTTTTTACTAACATATTCAAATGTATGGATGTTTCTATCCCATGGACCTAGTGGTGAGTTACTCCATTAACCTGTTATTAATGAATGAACTACAATACTCGAGATCCAGTCTGCATATATTTATTAATGCTATGTCGGGCAAGCTTTCGGGTAGTCAAGAACAACCTCTGTTAAAAAAATCAGGCATACTATTTGAATACGTTTAGTAAACCGGTCTATTATGTGGCGTATATAGGTATCATTGCGCCCGGGACAAACAATGAGATTGGGCGACCCCCGGACCAAGCTTATCTATAGCACTTAACTGTAGAGATTTTTTTGAATTTGTTAATCCTCTAAAACAGTTTCTTGTGCATTTTACCAATCATGGGTAGGACCATCCGCGAGGGAGCATCACGATGAAAGGCAATGATAGGCGTATGGGTATGTTATCATGGGGGGGGGGGGGGGTAAGGCTTTTTGGCGGAATATCAACCATCATTGTGTATGATTTCGCGAATGAGCGAAGCGAGTGAGAAAATAAAAACATTTCATTATGGTGTGCTAAATTCTAGATGTGTCATGTAAGATCAGACAATTTTTTTTAAATTTCTTTATTATTTTGTTTTAATATATTTTGTTGCCGACCTCGCGGCCCATGTAAAAGAGCTTCACGGCTCACCGGTTGAGAAGTGTTGTTTTAGATGATTGTGTTTGTCAACTTCCATGTCATCTCGCAATATTCATGATTCTGCTGAAGTCATTATATTGTCATAAACACAATCAATACACTCGTATTATCAAGACTGATTTTCATTAATCTGATCATTCTGAGTATAGCATCATGGTTTGCTCAAACGTCTCTCCCCCAGAATTCTCCCGAGCTAGTTTATATGGTGAGAGTGATCGATAGATGTAGGTGTATTGGCAGGTGGGAAGCTTGTGACATGTTATGCCATACCTAGTCATGCAGTGAGCTTTCATTCACAGTACGGAAGCAAAAGGCGGGTCCTTCGGTCACGCAATCATCACAAAATTACGAATATATCACTTCTTTCTCTCTATAAAATCAAGCAATGATACCTAACTAGTTAAAGGATTTATAATGTTCGACATATCTGGTATGTTTAATTGTTATTATTAATACCATTATTACTATAGTAAGTTATAATTATCATTATATTATAATTATGCGCTTAGAAACGCCGGTATTAAATGTAATTATTATTATTATTGTTGTTGTTATTATTATTTTCATCATTATTATCGTATTATCATTATTATTATTAGTAGAAGTAGTAGTACAAATAGAAGTAGTAATGGTAGAGGTATTAGTAGTAGTAGTAGTAGCAGCAGCAGCAGTAGCAGCAGTAGTAGTAGTAGTAGTAGTAGTAGTAGTACACTCTAAAAACTGAAATGTTAAATGTCAATTTAAAAGGACCGAGGAGTGACCACTCTTTCAAAATGTCAGATTGTTTTTTTTAACCTGCTAGATTCAACCTTTATAGTGTTGGATCCAGCATGTTTAAAGTGTTAATCTACCATTTTGAAAGAGGGGTCACTCCTCGGCCCTTTTAAATGGTGATTTAACATTTCAGTTTTTAGAATGTAGTAGTAGTAGTAGTAGTAGTAGTAGTAGTAGTTGTTGTAGTAGTAGCAGCAGCAGCAGCAGTAGTAGCAGTTTCGTTTTACCGAGCGTAGATAATTAGAGAAACTTATTTACCGAAAACAAAGTCAGAAAAAATAAAGTTACTGCTGACTTGAAGAGATCACTGCTACGTGGAAATTCTCCAGTCTCATGGGAACTTAGTCGATGTTTCACTTGGGCTTTTCTTTGGAAATATATCCACACAGTTACATGTTATATTTCTCTATCTAAAAATGTTTATTGACTCCTAACTCCGAGCTGAAGTGTATTTGATGATAATCTCACCTGATAGAGAGTAGACTCCATGATATTATAATCACATTATGTTGAATTCACAAAGATCATAGTGACCTCGATTTCAAACAGATCATCATTTTCTTATCTATAAAAAAGATATTAAAAAATCTCATTACAAATTCCATTGTAGCCGCCGCAGCATACAACACAACACCACACCCAAGTAGTACTACGAGATCCAATTTTTTTGTTCACTTTCTGTTTCTATCAAGCTACTCTTAATATATGTACATTATATGTATTTTTTCAACAGCACAAGAGAGTTTACGTTATTAACTACTGCTATGAAGTTGCAGGGTCATGATTCACACAAAATTGTAGACCGGTCAACTTAATGTCAACTTACAGGCACCTTGTAAGGGAGGCGATTTTTCCTAATACAAGTCTCTTTCAATTACTGCATTTCATGGAAATAATTCACGATATTCTTCTCAAGAGAGAGATATTGACTTTTGTATGATTTTAGATGTGAAGCCTTTGTCGGTATGTGTGACTCACGGCGTGTTCCAAGAATGAAACCTTGAATTACACCATCGGAAATAGGAAGTGCAAATTAAAATAAAAAAAGTCAGAATTTAGCAATGGAAAACCGGCATTATTCTAAGACAATATTTACAATGTATATATTTAGAAATCTTCCGATGAAAAAATGACCGAACCAATACAAATTAAAAGATACACGTATTTATATCGATGAATTTTAATGGATAGATTAAAACGAAAAAATCCGGGAAAAACCTTTATCCATCAAGATTTGTCGGTATTCATAATTTAACAGCTCGAGATATGCTACCCCATTACGCCCAACATCCATGCCATTTTTCGGTGGACAAGATCCCTCCATATTTCATGCAACCGTTTCACTTTGTGCCGTGATGTTACAGCGCGCAGTCCCGGACTCGTCGTCTCACCGTCAAATCTAGCACCTTGGATCAGAGATTTCTTCATGACGTCACAAAGCCAGTTGACACAGCTTGTTATGTCGCCACTGTTCAAGATCTCACACCCAATATCGCAGGCTGGGTGGGCGAAATGGAATGAGTTAATGAGGGAGAAGAGCAAAACCAAGAAAGAAAGAAGGAGAGAGAGAGAGAGAGAGAGAGAGAGAGAGAGAATAATCAGATACAAAAGTGTGATAAAATATGCATGGAGATCGTAAAAATATGAATATTCATATACAGGGCTCAAATTAAATTTTTGTCCACGGGGGGCTCTTCCAAAAAAAAAGAGCCCCCGTAAGCCTTCTCACGGGGGCTCTTTTAGTGCTGACGGGGGCTCTTATTTTAATACAAATTTCCATTGGATTGGTACCCATGAAACTCCTAAATTCCTTGGTATTTTATCATTATCATTTATTTAAAGTCGGCATTTTCCCTCTTAGAAATTTACTTGTTACATAGCTGTATACTTTTATCCCCGTGAAGCCGGGCAGGGTGGGGCAGAATGATAGCCAGGGTCTTCGCTCCGGTGATCTTAAGGCAGCAAGAAACGATGTAAAGGATTGAGAAGTCCACAGGAATGGATGAAAGCTTGCCTACTAAATTTAAAGCCCCTCTAATTGGGAGCCCTAACAATTTGATGGCAAAATTTCACTTAAATTGTACCATACTATGAAAGAGGATGTAATTTCAGACACATTTCTGCAAGGATTTGAATCACAAATGTGTTTGAAGTCGAATATTGATGAAAGAATACAAAATTTTGGTTTTCTGCGTACAACAGAAAACCCAAATTGTGTTTTTTTTAAATCAATATTTGTCTTCAAAAACATTTTTTTTTTTTTTTTTTGGAGGGGGGGAGGGGGTCTTTGCAGAAGTGTGTCTTAAATTACACTTTCTCTCTCACATTATGATACAATTTAATTGAAATTTTGCCATCAAATTTTTGTCGAATTTGGGGCTCCCAAAACTTAAGAGGGGCTTTTAAGGTCGGTATAGAAGCCTAAATTACACGCCAATAAACACATTGTTTCAATTGATGATTTCCCACTAACAAAACATTATTTTAATTGATATTCATCAATTCCATAAGAATCTTTGTATATTTCTCAAAATCACCAAACAGTGTCCATAAGATTTGGACTATGACATGTCAACAATTCTTTTCACTTTTTAAAAGACCAGTCATACACATTCTAGTCTTACTAAGACAGACTACACAATAAACAGACCAAAGTTAGTTTGTTAGTTCCACCACCCAATCATAATGTTATAACATTCAATGAAATCATTCTTCGTGAAAAGGTACATTATTGTACACAATTATTCATGCATATAATAGAGAAGTAATGTATGTAATCAAACCCACCAGTATTGTTATGCATAATTTATGTGTTCCCCATAAGGTTTGTCACATTTACTTCTGGATATCAGATAACAATGTAGTATCTGTTAGGGTACAATCGAATTGTATTTATACAAACTATTTACAACACAAACAATTTGTTATGACGTATTTACTTTGTCAATTGAGTCATAACTTATGTACTTTGTCAATTGAGTCATAACTTATGTATACATGTTATATATACATGTACAAGGGGTGGACAATAAATCCTCTTCGATGGATTTTGGATTGGGGTGACGTGAAACTTTTAAATTCTAAAAGGGTACAGTGACTAAAAGATGGTTGATAAACACTGATCTAGAAGACTAAATACCGGTGCCCCCCCCCCCCCATTGACTGAGCCCATGCTACGCCATTAGGCGTAAACTGTATTGTATGCATTGTATTGCGCAAATTATGAACTGGTAGTGACAAAAGGAACAAAATAAGCATTTCATAGCTATTTTCAAGAAAAATGTTGATAGATAAAAGACATAAAAGATATAATCACAAAAAGATGTAATTTTCATAAAAACATTGCGAGAGGAACATAAATTTTTACCACAGTTGAAATATTACAACAACCAAACTGATTTTTTTTTTCATGGCACTGACACTGGCACCGACACCAGCTTGTCATAAATATGTAAATCCATTCCCATGATGTCAGTGCCCTTGCTCATTGCTGGTACCACATCTCAAATTTATTACATGAAGACTATCCTGGATATTCGTTCATCTGTATTTCATGTATAACCTATACCTAAATGATATAACCAGTTCATATATTCAAATAAATCAAGCATGTACTTCAGACAATGTGAAGTAATGTTGTAGACAGTTTTTTTTTCTTCGTGATATCCGTTTATATTCGCAATCTCGGTTGCTTCAAATGTGGATCTATTCTCTGTTTTAACGAGTCTTGGTCATGCAATGCCTGATAGGGCGCATGAAAACCTCGATGATATCGGATGGGAATTGCTTCAGGATTGACGCCCAGGTGGTCGTTTCCCCAAAGGCAATGGTGTAGAGCTGACTGACATTACCTGGTAAGCAATGTTTCAACCACTCCTGTATCTGTGCAGGAATGAAGAGGATGGCGGAGTTATCGTGAATCAGTGTAGAGACATTAGGCTCTACCAGTGATATCCACATGTCGAAAATAGACAGCACTAGAGCCGCCGCTACAATCTTCCTGATTAAATCCATTGAAGACATCCCTGAAAGAAGTTAGAGACACACAAAAATTGAATAACATTTAATTTACGATATAGTGAAATATCATTAGTTTTCGAGTTAATATTTGCCCCTTTACTATTAATAGCTTCTGAATTAGAATTCGTGGTACTAAAATGGCACATCTTTAATAGCATTAGGACGAAGTATCCGTTCATGAACTATTTAGGATTCAGTGAAGAAGTTATACCAACTCCAAACCGACCAATTTGGAGCCTTGGGGGGGGGGGGGGGTAATGTAATTGCTCGGTTTGTGTATAGGCCTAGTTGGTCTGGGTGTCGGTCTCGTTGGTGATACTATAGTATTTTTCGGTAATGATGTTCGATCCATATATAGCATACCTAAGATCATGGTTGGATGAAGGACACATGCCCGCTCCGGAGACTATTGCTCTGCCGTCCGTTTCCTACACTAACACAATTATCAGCTTCCAATCCCAGACTTAACACTATACCTAACACTTACCTTCCACTAAACTTAACTTAAAATCCGATTCCATCCCAAACTATAACCCTACAATGAAATATAGCCAGGAACATAATGTGGGGTATCACCTATATTAAACATGGTGATGTCTGGTAGTCCTTGTGGATTGTGACGACAAATAGGTATGCCCTCTGAATTTTCTTTGGATTTCGAAGAGGTATTCTTACTACATTTTCACGTCAAGAACCTTAATATTACAGGGAATGAACTCCACTTACATTTATCAGCTAAGCTCTCATCCAAGCTGAAGCTCTTGGTAGGGTTCTGAAGCACAGCAACAATTTCACTGCAATCGACCCCGAATTCTTTCTCGAAATCTGTGAGATCCCATGTCCACCAACCGTCATCATCCTGAAATTGGCATAATAATTGGATAGGGAACTAGGTTACCCAGTATTACATTTTTCATCAATCATTACGATTTATTTTTGGTAATAGAAGTATGCAAAAAAAATGTCGTAGTGCAAAAATATCGAAAATAAGAACGCGGTGAAGAAGATGAATGAACAAAAGGAAAATAAATAGACTCAACCAGAATGTTCTTCAGGAATACATAATACATTAAACTCAACATTGCAATTTAGGTTGCACTTGTTCTCAATATTATACCGAATGTAAAATAGCACTTACTGAAATATTGAATACATTTACAAGCAAATCTGGAGAAACAATCCATTATCAATGAATTTTTTGTGGAGGAAATCCTAGAATTGGTATCAGTGTTACGGTCATTTGCTGATTGAATTTTACCACCTACTTACCTCGTTTGATATCTTCAACAAACGCCTCATTGTTTCTATTTCTCGTTCATCTGGATCTTTCACTATCTCATCAACGCTCTCGTCATCTTCCCTATCCTTCTGAGAGGTGGTCAGGTAAGTCTTGTAAGGCGCACAGACATCGAGGACTTGCCGTGCCTGGTCGATATTCTCCTGAAGCTGCTCATCAAGTTCAGACAGTTGGGCTGATTGAACATCACGCATCATCAAGACAGGAAATTCAGCACGTTGGGCCTGTAACATTACTGGAGATGGAGAACGTTCAGCTTCCAACATCACAGGTGACGCGGCTCGTAACTCCTCTTCTTCTGACTCAAGGTTTTTTTTTCTCAACATTGATACTGAAGTTGAATCTTGACCAACATCATCAGATTGCATTTCACTCATCATCAGATCAAGATGTTCAGTAACATCCTGTAACATTACTGGAGATTGAGCTCGTCTTGCTACCACCCTCACAGGTGACGCGACTCGTAACCGCACTTCATCTGACTCAATACGTCGACATACTGTATGTGTGACTGATGGCATCATCTGGACACGGGATCCTGCCTCGTATGGCTCGAGCTCGGAAGCAACTTCCTGTAACATTACTGGAGATGGAGCTCGTCTTGCTTGGACTGATTGAACTGCATGCACCATCTGGACATGAGATTCAGCACGTTGGGCCTGTAACATTACTGGAGATGAAGCAAGTTCAGCTTCCAACATCACAGGTGACGCGGCTCGTAACTCCATTACATCTGACTCAATATATTCCACTCGGGCACTCTCAACGGGTTCTGCCATGGCAGTTGCATATGACCGTTGGACTGATTGAACTGCATGCACCATCTGGATATGAGATTCAGCACGTCGGGCCTGTAACATTACTGGAGATGAAGCACGTTCAGCTTCCAACATCACAGGTGACGCGGCTCGTAACTCCATTACATCTGACTCAATACATACCACTCGGGCACTCTCAACGGGTTCTGCCATGACAGTTGCATATGACCGTTGGGCAGATTGAACTGCATGCACCATCTGGACAGGGGATTGAGCACGTTGGGCCTGTAACATTACTGGAGATGGAGAACGTTCAGCTTCCAACATCACAGGTGACGCGGCTCGTAACTCAATTACATCTGACTCAATACATACCACTCGGGCACTCTCAACGGGTTTTGCCATGGCAGTTGCATATGACCATTGGGCTGATTGAACTGCATGCACCATCTGGACTGGGGATTGAGCACGTTGGGCCTGTAACATTACTGGAGATGAAGCACGTTCAGCTTCCAACATCACAGGTGACGCGGCTCGTAACTCCATTACATCTGACTCAATACATACCACTCGGGCACTCTCAACGGGTTCTGCCATGACAGTTGCATATGACCGTTGGGCAGATTGAACTGCATGCACCATCTGGACAGGGGATTGAGCACGTCGGGCCTGTAACATTACTGGAGATGGAGAACGTTCAGCTTCCAACATCAAAGGTGACGCGGCTCGTAACTCCATTACATCTGACTCAATACATACCACTCGGGCACTCTCAACGGGTTTTGCCATGTCAGGTGCATATGACTGTTGGGCTGATTGAACTGCATGCACCATCTGGACTGGGGATTGAGCACGTTGGGCCTGTAACATTACTGGAGATGAAGCAAGTTCAGCTTCCAACATCACAGGTGACGCGGCTCGTAACTCCATTACATCTGACTCAATATATTCCACTCTGGCACTCTCAACGGGTTCTGCCATGGCAGTTGCATATGACCGTTGGGCTGATTGAACTGCATGCACCATCTGGACAGGAGATTGAGCACGTTGGGCCTGTAACATTACTGGAGATGGAGAACGTTCAGCTTCCAACATCAAAGGTGACGCGGCTCGTAACTCCATGACATCTGACTCAATATATTCCACTCTGGCACTCTCAACGGGTTCTGCCACGGCAGTGTCGTATGGTTCCGCTACGGCATTTGTCATTTTGGCTGAGTGAACTACACGCCGGACAACACGCCGGACAATATATTCATCAGGAGATTGATCTTCTTCCTCTCCGTACATATCAGGCATACTTTCTTGGTCATCGACCTGCATTGGAGCGATTATCATTTCTTCCTCGGCAGACAATGATTCGGAATTGATTTCCACAGCATATTCCTCTGTCTCAATCTCATCTTTGCGAGAAGACGCGTCGATTTGGGCTCGTGTGCCGATAGGGATTGTCGCTTCCACATCCTGCTCTTGTTCTTTCCCAGTCTTTAGGTCTTCCTTCTCGTGGAAGTGCTCCTTGGATCTGTCGACTGCCAATTTAGCAGGTGATGATGTAGCCTTACTGGCCCCTTCTTCTTCTTGAGCTATCTGGTTGAGTAGATTTTTGCATCTGGAAACACAACAATGCAAAGGATATATGATTTATGACTAAATAAGTGAAGTGATATCGATTATGTATACGAATCGCACAAAATGGTCATGGATTTAGAATTAAATTAGAAAGTTAATATTCAATAGATTGCGCTATCTATGTTGTTTCATATTAATTCATGGATGGTATACAATATAGTATTTGTATACCATCCATGAATTAATTAGTTTTTAAACCAAAATTGAACATCTTACATGTGTTGTATATTAAATGGAGTTATGAGCATTGATTCAACGTTGGATATAGGCTAAGGAAAAACGATTTTTAAAGTTATATACATATACCCATATTTTCATTTTTTGCTCATTTTATTGCCGTATATGTATATAACTTTAAAAATCGTTTTTACACTCTTGTCCCTGCAACGAGTGTAAAAATGTAAAGCACTTCTCAGAATGTTCCAAAGCACTGTCAAAGCATGACAACGACAAGATGTCCTACGTCTTGCGTCGTCGAGAATAACCAAAAGAATCGAACACTACCACAAATAAACTCAAAGTCAATTCCTTTACCTTATATTTCCCATAGAAATCCTGTTCGGATCATGTACAGTGTAACATGTCATTGTAATGCTCACACATTTTAAAAGGTGATGTATCGTAGGTTGGTTTCGCAAAAAAGTATTTGCAATTGTGTTATTGACAGAAGGGAGTAAATTTATCATTAAATAAAGTTTTATCGCACTTACATCTTGGCCATGTTCGTGAGTTTCCTGTCCAGCTCAGTGGTCGCTACTGTCTTTGATTCTTGCATGTAGTCATTGAGTACCTCGTTTGCTAGTTGTACTTCGCCCTTCACACGGAGATGAAACCGGGCTAAGGCAAGGCACGCCTGTGAAAGTCATTGATTTAACAAACAAGAAATAGTTATGCATATCGTCTTATTAGTCAATACAGAGAAAATATAGAAATTGTATGTAGTTGTGCATAGCCAATCAAATATACAGTAATATTTATTTTTACCTTGGGAATCGGAAAGCTTCGGCCATTAATATTAGAAATATCAGTTTGAATTTCTGTTCACCTCATTACGAATGAGGTTTGGAAAGAATAAAAGGCAGACGTTTCGTAATATTTGCTCAACAGCTTGGACTTACAAATTGCCCATCGAGATAAAACTGGATACATGCTCATGAAAGCAATGTAATGTCATTTATGTACATTTTCGAAAGGGAAAACAAAAGTTGCTCTATGCAGGTGATGCTTCTAAAATGCACAAAGTGGGACCTTTCATTTTCCCGACGGTTCGTTCGGTTCTTCGGAATTGCGAACCCTATTTTCAATTTTTCAAAATTTTGAACCTTGTTAAAATTTCGGAAATATGAACCTTCGGAATAATGAACCTTCAGAATTATGAATCTTCAGAAAAAAGATATGTAGCCGTTTTAAAGATCCGTGGATATTTGGGATCATATGTGCCAGGAGCTGAGAATGAATTGGTCAATAATTGGTAGAGTGGCACTAACCTTCTTTATAGCTGGATGAAGTGGTTCAAAGGATTTAGTAGCGAGATTCATGGCTTGTTTGTACTGATGCTCAGCCGTGATGAAGGAGAAGGACTTCTGTGCGCTACCCGCACGCGCCAAAGCCTCGTTCAGTTGGGTCATACTGCAGCTCTGAAGTCAATATATATCAAACAAGAGATTGGATACCGTAATACATCACAACAAAACAAAACATAAGAAAACTAAATAGTTTTTTGTGAGGCCCTTCCTGGAGGAAGTACTCAAACTCATTTTTACAATAGCATTGCATGTGCTTATATTTGATTTAGGCACCTGTATTCTTGACTGACTTGCGAATTTTAATGGTTTGACAATGCAAAGAGAAGGGACAGTTGAAGAGTAAATGTCAGTTGTGAAATACGACTGTGGCGTAGCTCTGACAATGGCGGCATGAGGGCACATTCCCCAATCGCATTGGGAAAAAAAACTCTACAGAGAGGATATTTCTTTTTATAAAGAATGAAAAAACAATGTGACAAGTAAACGACAAGTAGACGACTTTCGTTCAACAACCAAATTTGCTCTGAAAACATATTTATTTAATTATTTATTTGATATTTGTATATAACTGTTCCGTTATCATTATCATTATTTTGTCGTTATTAATATTATAATTATCGTCATTTTTATTATTATTATTAGTAGTAGTATTATTATTATCAATAGTAGTAGTAGTAAAAGTAGTAGAAGTAGTAGTAATAGGAGAAGTAGTATTAGTAGCAGTAGTAGTAGTAGTAACAGTAGCAGTAGTATTAAGTATACCGTTTCTATTCCTGTAGATGCCTCCTGAACTACCCAAGGATGATTGGTATGATAAGGAGTTGGCCACAAGCCTTCTAGGATAGCTGTTATCGAAGGTCCCTCGGTATCTTTGTTCTCATCCTCCTTGACAAAGACAAATTAATAATGAGAAGACTGTTATTATGTCGTGAGCCGCTGCAATGCGAGCGAGAAAAATGGTAAAAACATAAATCGACATTCACATACATTATAAATTATCATAATAGAAATTGTATTTATACTCTTGGCACTGGCAGACTGTTGTATCTCAGTCTTTTGATTTAATACTACAAAGATTTCAAAACTAAAACAACGTTGAATACATAACACTTCTTTAATGGGATATGTTTTTTTTAGTTTCATGCTTCATCCTCAGCCTGAGTTTTAGAACAGAAATGAACCTTTAATATAGTCCAGATCATTTAAGTGCTTTGTGTCTCGTTGCTTTTTATTTTTAATTTGTTACTTTTGGAAATAATATAAACCGTTATCTTTAAGTGTTTCAAATTATCGGTTTATAACGCTCCCCTAGAAACGCCGTTACTTCTCGCCCTTTTAAACGGTGATTTAACATTTTAGTTCTTAGAGTGTAGAGCAATTAAGGCCTACCTCATCCCTCTCTTCTATGGCGATAAAGCTGGTGAGAGGAGAAACGATGTTAAACTGAACTCCTAGCTCTATCAGATGTCTCTTCACATCATCCATCATGGCATCATTCTCCAGTCTGTTAGCATGGACAGAGCCAAGCTCCCAGTCTCTCACAATTCCTCGGGTTGCCAGGCGATGTAGAGTCTAAAATTATATGAGAACAGACAGAAATGAATCATCACCATCATCATAGAATGAAGCTTTTCAGGTTTCGTTACACGAACGTAGAGCAGAAAGTGATAAACTAAGGGAAATGTTAGTTTAAAACACACTTAACGGTCATTGTTTTGTCTAAATCTTCCATTAGTTAAACAAAATACATAGAAGTAATTCAACTAAAGGGTAAGACCTAAACTGAAAAGTAATGTCATAATACTTACCAAACCTGTTGAAGTTGGTGTTAGGTCGGCTGTTACAGTGAAAGATTCGGTTCTTCCTTCGATCTCTGCTTCGAGTTCAACCTACATATCCAACAACAGACAGTCATATTGTAATAATATTAATATTCGGTTCTTGTATAGCGCATTTCACATTATGTACGTCCCTTTACGCTTCCAAAGAGCTTTGGGAAGTTTTACTCTAGCTTTAGCTCTGGCAGCCGGCCGTTATCAGCGTACAGTGCATTTTAAGGAATTATCCTACTAGGTACCCATTTACCTCACCTGGGTCGAGTATGGCAAATGCAGATTAATTGTCTTCTAAAGGACATTAGTGCCGCGGCGGGACTCGAACCGCGGACCTTGCGATCCACAGTCCGGTGACGTATCAACTCCAACACAACACAATAACCTATAAGGGTTTACAGTAATCATTATGTAATGCTCAAAAGAATAAATTCTTTCATCATATTTTTTCTTCGACAATAATTAGTGTAGGTTAAGCCTATACATCTCGTCTAAATCACTGGTCGGATTCATTAAAGGAAATAAACACTCTCTTTTTATAAGAGACGTGTCGATTTTAACAGGGACCTTCCTTGGAGACTTGATTTTTTTTTTAAATGTCTTGCAAAGTTGGCAAAATGTACTCCCATGTACTTTACTATGCATGTATAACTGCTTAAATGACGTCATCACGGTAAAGATTAACTCTACTGAGAATTAAAATTACAGTATAAATGATTACCACACCTTTGTAACCTCTGGTCCCATGGCGTAAAGAACCAATCGCGACCCCGTGAAGAGTGATGCAATCTGGGAAGGAGTTTGCACAATCTCCTTCCGTGTCAAAGTTCTTGGTGTCTTTCCCTCTGATGAGATCCAGTTGACTTTGATTGACGTGGCTGCCGGCTGACATGAACGTCTCACCTGTGCTTGTACCTGACAATATAGGTAAAATTAAACCATATAATATTGATTTGATTAGTTGCGGGTTGATTCGAACTTACTGCAGTGAACACGTAGGACAAAACCTGCCGACAAGCTTGCGGTCAAGAACTATGCATAACAAGAGGATCTTCAGATTTCACAATTTGACAGCAAGGGTTTCATAACAAATTAAAGATAACCTTGAGTTCTGGTTAAAAAAAAGAAAATTAATTCTCACAGAATCAAACGAAACTTACACTGAATGTTCAAGATTACAAATAAATGACACGTGCCAAACAATTTTGAAAGAAAATGTGTACTGGCTGAGTAAAGAGCATAGAAAGATAAGGAAATCAAGGTAGTACTAGCCCCGACACCATTTGTGTATTCCCATGTACATTTTTCTGTGTACATTGCTTGTTACTTTACCTAGACTGTGCAAAATTTCTTATGATTTTGATGACTCCAGACCCTTACAGTGCACACCAATACTTACATGCTACATGATCAACTGTTTCTGATCCATTCCACACCTTCTCTTTCACAATGCAATCGCATTACCAGAACTCACCTTTATCTTTAAATTGAGCTCTAAATGATATTGAGGTGTAAAAATTGGACGAGATTATGGACTTGCGCTTATGCGGGTGTGTGGGGGTGTGGGTGTACATGTATGTGACACTGTGTGTTTGTGCGCGTGTGCGTGTGTGTGTTTGGGGGTGATGTGACATCCCTACTCCTCTGTAACAAAGCCTCAGTCATGTAAAATACTGTAAGCATGCGTGACCACAGGTTTTCCAGACACCCCCTAAACAAGGATTTCTTCTGAAGCAAAAATTCACCCTAAATGAGGATTTCGCATTGTATTGTAAAAGTATAGTAACATTGTAACCCCTTGAGCATTTTGAAGTGCAATAGGGATTACCATTTAAGTTGTTCACAATGTAAAATGAATCAAATTGTGCTTCTGATGTAAAATTTATTTCAATAGAGAAGCAATATGTCAACTGTACACTTCCAAATGAGTTTAATGGACAGATGGTAGCCATCATAAGTCCTTTCTTTGTTTTCCTGGTCTGGCCCTGATGGCTTGAAAAATATCCCCAAATGCGTAAACCGGCGCGTACAGCAGGATTTTGAACCATTTTTGAAGAAGTACCTTTTTTGGTTACGGCAAAAATTGGACGTTTTTTAACCACGCGCGGACCGCGTTCAATCTGAAAAAACACCCCTTTATACTCGTTTTCTTGGCCACGCATGCTTACAGTTTTTATATTTGACTGAGACCCCGGGAACAATGCCCCTGATATTCCATGATGCAATTGCAACTGGAATATCAATATTACCTTTGCTTCCCACGTGGATTTGCTCCTAGGGTCAAACTGTTCATAAGCACCACCTCCTGTATCAGCCAGAGTACGCAGAACGTGACGGTTCGAGTCAGAACTGAAACAAAGCAACATTGTTTGTTCACGATTGATAGTGACATTAAATCGTGTTCTTTTTATTAGTTTTGGACAATGGTAAAGTCATCTTATTTTCGAGTTACGGTTTGGATGAAAGCTGAACTCGATTGTAAGGACTTTCGAGGCTACTGAAACTGCCTTAGATCTTGCGATCATCTTGGGGACGTGTTGATGTTTACATCAAATGTCATGAACCAAATCAAATTGATTCAAATCACATCATGTCACATCACTTCACACCACACCACACCACACCACTTCGAACCACACCAATTCACAACACACTACACTGCACCGCACCACACCACACCTCACCACACCACACCACACCACACCAAACCACATCAATTCACATCACATCACAACTAACACCACACCACACCACACCACATCACATCACATCACACCACACAAGATCACACCACACCACATCACTTCAAACCACATCACTTCACTTAACATCACAACTAACACCACACCATACCACACCACACCACACCACACCACACCAAACCACACCACACCACACCACACCAAACCACATCAATTCACATCACACCACACCACACCACACCACATCACATCACACCACACAAGATCACACCACATCACTTCAAACCACATCACTTCACTTAACATCACAACTAACACCACACCACACCACACCACATCACACCACACCACACCACACCACATCACACCACACCACACCACACCACACCACACCACATCACATCACACCACACCACACCACACCACACCACACATATTACATCACACCACACCACACCACACCACACCACGCCACACCACACCACACCACGCCACACCACTTCACATCACATCACACCTCTCCACACCACATCGAATTGCATTGCATCATATCACATAAAATCATAAGTGATCAAGTCAAATCAAATCGTTACCTAACACCGAATGTGAAGAGGCGGTTGATCTGCCGATTACTCGCTACTTCCAAGAGCGTGTCCTGTTCATTGGTCACGTGACCATCAGAGATGAGGAAACCGTTGCTGGTCAGACGAACATCACTGGATGAGAGTAGAGACATGGCTCTCAAAGGTCTCCATACCTCTGTGGCTCCACGCTCCCAAGTCACCGTCATCAAGAACGTTTCCGTGTGCTTGATGTTCTCATCAGTTGCTAAGACGCTGGTTGGGTACAGCTCATCGAAATCTGAATAAAAATGGTAAAGTGGGGAATCTTTACAAACCTAGACCCAGCACTAGACCTGAACTCAACGCCATGACTTTAACGAAATAAAGCCCGGGGCAATTGTTCCTGGATAAAATGTCCGATCATCTAAGAAGACATCTAAAAGGCGATTCAGAAATATCTACAATTAAACTTTCGTCTTGTTAGCGAGGGGCAAATAAACGGCTGCTTTAATACTACTGATTTGAGTCAAAAGATACAATGTCGAGCTTGTGTTTCTATTATATCTCTTCTTGAGTCCATCTCTAGTCCGCGACACTTGATCCCTAACTAAAACTTACATTCGTTGAAGACATAAGTTTTCACATAGTTTTGAACATGTTTTAAAATTTAAAGTTGCTAGATAAGCCTGTTTTCACATTTCTCTTTTGCCTCCTGACACATACCGTTTCCAAAGACGACGAGGTTGTATCGGCACCCTGCTGGAAGACTCTCTAGGATCATATGAACCAACTTCTTTGCATCTTTCATGGGTTGTCCTTTCATGGATGTCGAACGATCTAGCATGATGACGACTTCAGGGTTCGATATGGTTGTCACAGGAAATTCAGGATAGAAGACTACCATACATGCCTAGGATTATTTATGTTGAAAAAATAATCTTATATTTTCGTGTGCGCAGCAATTGTGCACGAAAACAATTTAATTATGTTTCAATACATTTTTGTTGTTGATGTTAAAGTATTAAAAATTTATTCTAAACGATTTAGAATTTCCAGAGATTAAAATGTGCTTTGTATTTGTATATAGTGTATTTTTAAAAAAAATAACATATTTCCGCATCCATTTTTATAGTTTTCCGGGCAGACGCCGATTTATAACGGAAAATAAATCTACGTGCGAGGTCTTACAATATTTAGGCGATTAGGAATCATTTAAAACTACTTTCGCCTCAGTATTGCCAGGCACTCATTGCACAAGCCTCGGTCGTGAGGGACAACAGCAATTAAAATACATTTTTCCACGGATGTAAGAAGTGATGATAACTATGAATGGCAGAAAATGAACACAATGCGATAACCAATTTGTGTTTGAATTTCTAAAATGCATGATTAAATCATGTTTTTCCACTACTCGCCTGTCTCTTATTATCATCAGAGAGTTTCTCCCGCCAAATCCGTGGCTTGTGTGCGTCATCCATGTCAACCAATAGCTGAAGACCGTCCACCAATCTGTCACCGTCACACATTGCTATCTCGAACAGTTTCTCATCTTTTTTCTATGAAAGAGAATAGATAATGTCAGTTACATAATGTTAGTAAATTATAATCATGAGATCATTATGCTGAGTTCAATATAAATGACGGCTAAGTGGTAAAGCAGTAGTCTCGTAACCGGGAGGTCCCAGATAAACCATTCGATACACTAGTGCCCTTTGGTAATGCATTAACCCTCCTTAGCATGTCCCTTGGAGAGGAATCAAAGCAGACAGTCCACTGGTTGTCTACTTACAAACATACCCATCCTTTCTGAACAGTCAGGTAAAACCAAACTATCAATTCATTATCTATTTTAGAACTTGCTATACATTTTACGGTGTCGATCCCCTTTGACTTCAATTATTACCACGGAGGAATGGTACACAAGTAAAGGTACTAATTTAGTGAAATAGTAAGAAATGTGTTGCAGAGCTAGCATGTTCTCACTAAGAACACCATTACTGTGAAAATATCTTTATACATTTTTGTAGATATTTCTATTAGTATATGAACACTGAAAGAAAGGCTTTAGCATACCTGAATCTTGATTGAGTGAGTAGGGCAGTGGACGCTTCTAATATTGGAAGGCATCACAACCCTAGCCATGAAAGATTCACTCCTGTAGAATGAATTCAATCGTCATGTATAGATTGGTATATTTTTCAAAATCTTTTCACTGCAAAAAAAAATGTTACTAACATGGTGCTACATAAAACTTGTATCCATTTCAGGTATTTCCTCACTGTCAACTTGAAATTTTGTTATAAACTAAAATGTATAATCACTGCTTCATAAACTACGTCTAATCTATTATTTATACTGGCTGGAGTCATTGACATCATTTTAAAAGCATTGGTTTCTGGATTTTTCTTCTAAAGAAAGAAAATGTCACTTGAACAAAGTTTGTCTCTCACGATGCATCATCATATCCGAGTGTGATCTCGAAAATGGTTAGGAACTTCAGAATGCTGATACGGGGCTTAATACCTTCCTCCAAATAAAATTTTCTCTAAACTTATGATATCTTGTGATATCGATTTAAAGTTACCTTCTCAAAACCATGTCGGGTACCTACACACTATATTTATCATCTCCAGCGATTTATTTGGGAAAATGTGTAAAACATTGTCGAATTGGATGAAAGGCATGTGAAATTACCTATTTTGCTGGTTCTCGACAACGCCATCTACGGCGTCGCCCTTGTCATCGAACTTGCCGGTCAGGATTTCTTTCTTCTTCCATGGTGCTACGCTACCAAGTAGGTTGAACGCGATACGATCTCCTTCGATGACCAGCTCAGTGACGTACCTGACCGAGATGATGACACACGATCCAGGTGGTAGGTTTCCAACAGTGATCGTAAAGACATTCTGTAAAAGCAGAATTATCAAATTTTCCAGAATAGTAGTGACATGCACCAATCTATCTTAATATATTGACCTTTAAAAGTGATCTACACAATCAATTGAAAGTCTGATTAATCTATTTCAGATTACTGCCCTTCTTCGATCTTTCCCAAACACGCAAGAAAAACAAAATCGAAAACTTGACATCCTCAGCTCAGAACTCTCGTGTTTTATCTCAATATTTCGATTCTTACATTAAATGCAAACTGTAGGGTGATTCTCGTACACATTGTACCTTGTGAGTTTGCAAAAGTTTTAGGGCGATTACCTTTATAATCATTTCCGTTTAGCTGGTCATACCTATAAATACTTAAAATGGTGCCTTGATTGTCAATTCATTTTCAAAGTCTTTTACTGTCTCTCTAAATGTCTGAGTGTGCGTGCTCTCTCTCTCTCTCTCTCTCTCTCTAAATGACACTTTTGAGGACTATTTAATTTCCTTTGCGTTTTTTTTTCTCTGTCTTCTATCCGCATGTTTCTTCTTCTTGTCTTATTCCACTAACCGTCGCTTCTTCTTCCATGAGATAAGCTCCATGTCCTTCCTGTTTGGCCTTGTCGTACGACTTCCTCGCTTGCCCCTTCTCCTTGACGATCCCGATGACGCGCTTGCCATTGATATAAGCATCGAATCCGCACACCGCTGCTCGCTCGTCAAGAGGAAAGACATAACGGGTGTCTGCAGTCTCTTCACCAACGTTCCGGTACTTCTGTAGAACAATTACCTTTAACAAAAATCATTGAGAAATAATATATATCATACTTTCCCTCAACAGCAATCATGAAATTATAGATCCGAAGGTTGATTATAGAACGGACAATCGATGGTCTCAATCTAATTGAAATAGTTTAAACAATTGTATTCTTTTGATTGGATTTTTGTTTCGATACCTATCATATTACTCCAATGTGTTATGTTATCGGTTTTACAGTTTTACTCGTTTGCTTGTTGTCGCTCTAGTTGAATATCTGCAATTAACTGTCTTATTGCTTGTTTGTTTTGTACATTAATTTGTTAGATATTTATTTGTTTGACTATACATGTACATATTCATTGCCCTACTTCTTGCATTTGCAAGTGTTACATATTATTGTATAATTCACTGTATATTTATTGTTATTTTATGTATGTGGACCCCTTTGAAAATCAGCTGTGCTGAAAGGGCTATCCACCCTATGAGAGGAAATGAATAAATAAATAATAAATAAATAAAATGACAGTCATGAAATTGTCTTAGATTTAAAGACGATTTGGCAATTCATTCCTACTAGGAAGTTTACAATGTGCCAAATTCTCATTCTCAAATTTTCAGTATTAACAGCATTAGGCCTATTCAGAGCCACAGCAAGGAAAAGTATAATATTGGTCCATATCTCCATGTCATATAAGTACGATTTATTAATCGCACCGCAGTCAGACGGTATTCGGGTCGTTTAGTGTATGAATATTATAATGAAGTTCATTTGTGTCTGCTTTGTTTTTGTTATACACTGTAGTTGTATGTTTCTGGACTCCATGTAAGACCAGTCGTGTTATGATGACTTTGTGTTTGCATGTATATATTGTATATGATTTATATTTTAATTGAACGGGAAAATGGCCGCCACTACTACTTCTACTACTACTACTATAGACTTAAGATCAGACAAAATTTTCTAACATTATAATTACCTCTGCTGCCAGGTCGATGATTGATGCTCTGACGTGGACAGCTTCTAATTCAACTTGACCTTCCCCTGTCGTATTGAGACCTGCTTTGACCTTTGCTTCAGGATACACCATCCCTTGGACATCCAGAATGTCTAACAAGGAGAGAAAACAGTTCGAGTTAAGATACAGATTCAACTCTCTAGAAGGGGCATGTGTATATAAGTGCAATACAAGCGAAGTTTTATTTGGTGACGTAGGACTGCGTCGGTAATTGGCGCAGTCTCTGACGCACCATGTGAGGGTGACATCCTTTAAAACAAGGATCCAAATTGAACAGTGCATTGTTTTACTAGTGGTGTATGCAACAATAACTAACTCCGTAGGCTTGATTAGCACGGGAAATAGCACAATTTAAAGGACGCCTCGTGTGCGAAGGGAATAATGAGTTGTAAATTTGAAAGCACTGAAAATGTGGACGAACGCAAGTGAACTAACATCATTCCTCGAATTCAGATACAATCAATAAACATTCGTCAGTTTCTTCAGCGTAGATGTGTTGACCATTTATTTAATCTAAAAATATTCTTTAAAAACAACATTCTAATATTTACCTATTTCGTCATCGATGTCATCATCAGAGTCGGTATCTTCGGTGCTACTATGGTCACTCACCGAAGCCTGTGATGCCGAGGTAGTCTGGTTGTCGGTCTCATCAGAGTTTCTTTCTGTCAGCTTGAACTCGACGAGGTAGCGAAGGCAGTGCTGGTTGGCTTGGTATACGACATACTCGTCGTCCTATTTTTGGTTTTCACAAATGAAAATAGGGGTGTTTATCTTGCTTTACAAGAATTTTGTATACGTTAAAATGTGGGTGTAGTGCACGTTACAAACAATAAATCGATTACAAACAAAAGTATTCACAATAATTTTCCGAAATCAATATCTGACAAAAATTAGTCGAATTCTTTATTTCAATCCTGGACTCGACATGATTTACAAGCCTAGCCTAAAACCCAAATCCCAAGCCGTACAGCACCAACTATTTTTCTAAGGCGTATAAAACTTGTACCAAATGTCGGATCACCCATGACCAATATTAATTCAACTTGCTTTAATACCACAGCAGCCATCTACTGGCAGAACTTGTAATCGTATTTATTAAGTGTAATGAGATGATTGTGGATAAAAACAATGTAATCATAATGTCATAATCAAAGTCCCAGTTAATCATTTTAATGGCTGGAAAATCGGAATGGGTTTTGTAAGATTTGTAATATCAAATCATACCACGAAGAAAGATTCAACTTGGTCTGTCTTCCTAACTCCATGAACGCTGTTAAACCCGTCAGGCGCACTCTCAATGTCTGTCCTCTTTTCATAGATATCCTTGCTCTCCCCTAGAGCTACGTTGTTGACTGCCAAGAAACGAGTGCCTGTAAACTTCCCAGGTGCGGAGTACTTCGCACAGGTGCTAATTACGAACAAGGTAAAACAAATATAATAAAGGATTAATACAAGTAGCTCGATATAACAATTTATAGGTTGGTCGATTTATTGATGATAATTATGATTACAAACATTTCCAAATACAAATACACCTGTCCCTTTCACTCAAAAGATTCCACGAGACAACAAAAGGAAATCGTCATAGTAGGAGGAATATTGTTATGTACTTTGAAAATAGACAAATGCAGGAATAAAATGGTTGGATATGTGATTTGGTGATATGGTCATCACAATTTGTCTCTCTATCTCTGCCCATAGCTTTGAGGCCGTTGAGGCGACAATAAAATGGACATTGAGACACAAGTTCTCCTTAATTTTCTGTCTTCAGTTGTTCCAGTTAGCTGCCATTCCCGTCCACTGATTGATGATATCAGTCCATCGATCTCTTACTCGGTCTGCCCCTCTTTATTCTCCCATTGGTTCCTCATTGCAAGATGGTCACAACCATTTCCATTTGAAACTATAATCATAATGGCGTATTCAGTGTACGAGGAATCCTTCATATCCCTAACCCACTCCCTCTTTTCTTTTGAAAGCCCAGGAGAACAATGCAGCTTGCCATGGCTCTACATCAGGCTGCCATATACATCAGGATTCCAATCGTCTCGATCAATTTCCTGATATCGCCGATGTAATAGGATTATGATGACATGTGTAACATCTATATTTGGCATGGGACACGCACCACGTGCACTATAACTTTCAAACAAAATGGATACTTTCCAATGTGTAAATCAAAATTAGCAGGGCCCATGTTGCTATATTTAAAATGGGGCTGAGCATGCGAACGATAATTCATGTAACAGAAAGATAGACGCTAGAAGTAAAGTTTTGTCAGGATTACCTCATACAATCGCCGAAGTAGATTCCACTCCCAAGCATGCCTGCATCCCAACGATCTATTCCAAACATCTCGACCACGATCTTTGGTAGCAGGATACCGCTGTAAAATGATCGGTCAAATTAGTAAAGCAGCTACTAACTTAGTGTTTTCACTGATATTATAAAATCAATAATGTGCCAGATCCAACTGAATCGTGAAAATTATCATAGGGGAACATGGTGTTTTGGATTACTATCTTTTTTAATCGAAATCTACCTCAGCTCACTTGATCTAATCTGCAAAGACATCATTTAGATATATTGGATAAATTTATTTGAAAGAGTTTTATACTCTTGCCTATAAATTTTGAAGTATATTTTGTTACCTCTTTCGTGAATGTATTGTGAGAATATAGATGTAAGCTTTATTTATCAACAGTACACCACATTTGTAACAATTATTTCATTAAAAGAGAGGGGAAATGCCAACTTTATAGGCATCAGTGTAATTATCATCTACATGACTGTATACTGCTTTCTATATGACATATTTACCGAGATAGGATTCCGAGGAAGTTGCAAGCCTTGGATGCGTGGAAGAGGAGTCGTTCGTTGCCGATGGTTCTGTTGAATTTGAACTCATCAAGGGCCCGATTGACAGCAAAGATTCGTTGTATCGAGACCTCATCATCACTGAGTGAGAGAGATATCATTTTGAGTGATGAGAGATTCAAATATTCCTTAAATTACTGCCGAATTGGTTTCAGACCCATTGTATACTATTGGGAATCGTCCTGGCTAGCTGTTAAACAATATAACATGCGCAGAGCTAATAGATTTTTTTTGTTCTTGAAATGCCCAGTCACTTCTCAAAATCATACGAAAAATGCTTAATAGATCTCATTCAAGAAACAGACAATAGAACATGTAGATGTTAACACGAATCATTACTCTAAATTGCGTTGATATTTGCAATACCTCTTGTATGCCCTGTTGTGGAAGTTTATGAAATGGGTTTACATGTTTATTTGCAAATCTGAAAAAGCAAGAGGATTTCTTTTTTAAATATACAGAATATGAAATTAACTGTTTTTTAAATGATAGAGTACCCTGCTGATAAGAAGGAAAGTAGTAAGTAAGAATAGGCAAGGACATAAAGAAACGTTGAATTACCTGAGATATATAAGAAAGGTGGAAAATGTGGGGTATAGTTATCAAAAGTCCGAACTGAATGTACGGGTGCGTACTTGTATTATTTAAGTCCTTTACTTTGTATTGTTAATTTATGTGCATTATCTTGTTATTGTTTGTTTGCAGGGCCCCGATTACAAGCAGATTTCTGCTTCTTAGGGGTCCTAACCATTATATTGTATATTGTATATTGTATTTTCATTGTAAATTGTTTTTATACTGGTTAAATAAATGAAATGAAATGAAAAAAAAAATAGAATAACACCGAGATTCCTGTTTATGTTTGAGGTCAAGAATACGTCAAATTAAATATAAACATTAAATACAGTAACTATTCTACTGCTTACATGGGTTGAGTAGTGCTCATGACGAGTTCTTCAACTTGCTTGTATTCTGGATGATCTGTATCTAAGCTCTCAATATAACACCTCATGGCCCGATACTTAGATTTGGCTGATGGTTGTTTCTTCCATCCTAGTGCCTCGTTCACATTTATCACGTCTTGGATCAGCTAGGAGATTGAAATGATCCACACAATTATGAGGTGTTTTCTCTTTATATAGATTAGATGAAGAGCTAGATAACTATTTGAAGCATTGTTTTACAATAACATATCAATCCTTGCTTTCCCTGATTACATACAAACTAATGCTATTACTAGCGATGTGGTTTGTGACGTAAATGTTAATGATGAGTGTGAAGGACCCGAACATTATTGGTAAAAGGTATTTCTTACTTTATAAACATTTACTCATAAGTATAAAACGGTAGAACAATATATATAAAAAGGGAAAGCTTATTTAATGGAGGGAAAAGGTGCGTTTCAGTCATATCCTTTTTTTAAAACTGATCTTTGTGGAAAGGGAAAATTCGCTTACTTTAGGGGTCATGGTTATAACAAATTCACACACATATACATGTATATTCCAACATTCCTATTAAATATGATGAGCACTGAAATGGGGATAAGGGTACGAAAAAGGAGCAAATAAATCAAAAGAATCATCTGCTGAGAACCATGCAGAAGGTAATTAAATCAATATGTTTCCTCTTTTTCGGGGGTGTTCTTCTTGTTGTTGGTTGTTATTGAAGTGTTCAGTCAAATATGCCCATTCACGCCTAGTCTGGTTCTTTAGTTTAATCAATCAACGTAGTCGAGTCGTATACTTCCTAGCTTGGAAACTCTTTGTGGAGGGGGGGGGGGGGTATTAAAATTAACGTCACAGATTTTGATTTTAAGTTTTAGTGGTAACTTTTTATCCTCACTGTGTTTTCACAATAAAGTAGATAGATCTGCTAACGTCTCCTGCAAAACAATCGCAAGTACTATATTTTTTTTAATATAGTATTTTGAATTTTGATATCAACTATTGTATGTCCCATGTAAATCATGCTAGGATTACGTAATATCTTATTGCAATGTTCACACATTTCAAAACACGATTTTGTTTTTCCTTCTACCTGACAGAGGTCTTGTTTGACCGCGACCATTCTCATATTAGTGAGATCATTTCTGCACTCGGCCTTGTATGGTATCAGCTCATGAAACTGCTCACTCAGTCCGTGAATCACCGAGTCATCCTTCGTTTCCTTGTCAAGGAGGGCGCGCTTGATCTGCAGGAGAACTGACTCGGCTTTCTCGACCTAATTCAGTGAAAGGTAAACAAAATGGTCATTCCCACAGATTGGGTATAGAGTTAAACCAAAATATATTCTCACACTTTAATGAGCTGTTTTCTTTTTAATGAAAAGCTTTATTACGAGCAGGAATTATACTCTCATTTTGAAAATAAGACAACGATCAATCATAATACATAATTAAAATGAGAAGATTCGCACCAAGTTCAAATGGTTTCTTAAAAGAAATTCACATTGACCCTTCAAGGCAAACACATATTGGTAAAGTCTTATAAATGGTGGGCAGTTTGAGTCCCAGCCACGGCACTCATGCCCTTTGTCAACACATACATTCATTTTTCACTCTCCACCTAGATTTATAAACATGATAGGAAATTATTAATTCCAAGCTTTTAGTTCCGAAGGGTAATGATATCAGTAGTATTTCATATGCGCCTTGAGCATCCCGTGGGATGTACATTAAATTGTGCCCAAAATACAATCATGTAGCCTATTAAAATAACGTTATGTAGAGTTAGTTGTTTTATCTATTGCTTAAATTTGGGGTATCGATATGTTACCTTCCCGAGAGGTATAGCTTTGACAGGGACTGTAAGGACCTCGGATAGCTCTCCCATCGATTCCTTCCAAAGATTGTCCGCAAGTCGAGCTACCTCAGAGGAAACCTCTCCTTTGGATGCTTGAGACTCCAGGAGACGCTGAAAGAAAGGAATAGTAACATAAATTAGCAATAAGAATACTGGCCGAATTAGGATTTTAATATTGTTAAAATTATAGGCGGGTCAAGGGGCAGAAAAGACCCCCATCTTCTTCTCCCATTCGCTTTTGACAAGGGAAAAGGATAAAAACGTGGAAAATGTTCGCGTCAGGGAGAATTGATTTGCTTCTGGCCCGAGTCTCCCATATCCGAGGAAAAAAAAACTAATTCAGTCAAAGAAAGTTGTGCTCTAACCCCTCTCCCATCAGCAGGTCTGGGAGGGGCTGCGGGACTCCTAAAATTATGTTCCATCCTCCACACCCTCCCCCCCTACAAAAATAGATACAAAATATGGCGCATTCCCTTTTTGACGTTTCTAGATTCGCACCCAATATTTAAAGAATGGAAGAAAAATAGAAAAGAACAATAACAAAACTGCTCATATGAAATTATAAAAGGGACAGAGAAAAAGGAGGGTGGGGAGGGAATAGAAAGAGAATTAATTGGTGCGACGACCAAGCCGGTCATTATGGTAACAATATAATGTTTCTTCCAGGATTTGCAGAGCAATTTAAAATGCAGTACTATAGAGACTTATTCTTGGTATTTAATTCAATACATTACTATTAAAGTAATGTTGATAAAATATGAACATAATGATCATACCTTTGTGAGCACATTGGATCCGAGCCATCGAGAAAGCATCGTCGTAGTTTTCGTCATGTTGTGAGGTTCAGAGGCCCAGATGTCATGTTGCTCCTGAAAGATCTTCAAAGCTTCGGGACCAGTCTTGGCTAAGTAACTCTTCTTGATTCCTGAATTCTCATCCTGACGGAGAGAAGGAGAAAGAAAGAAAGTTAGAGAGAGAGAGAGAGAGAGAGAAAGAGAGAGAGAGAGAGAGAGAAAAGAGAGAGAGAGAGAGAGGGGGAAGGTGGAGGGGGGCAAAGAACAAGATTAATTGTTTCATGGATGAGAAAAGAAAAGCCATCTTGCCACGTTAGAATGAAGGAGACAATCGTTTTGATATGTTTCTCCCAAACATTGTTCTTTTCCTTGAAAGAGTCTCTATCATTTTGGATTAAATTTTCTGTCACACGCTCAATCACGGATCTACCCGTCATGCAAACAAACCTCGCTTTAAAAATTTCCCGGTTTTATGATTATCATGTAAAAGTGGATCAGTTATAAATTAAATAATTCAAAGATCGTTGCGTCATCCAGATGAGGCGGCGGAGTGACTTCCAAAGTGGAGGGGGGGCACCAACAAAACACGGCACTTTCTGGAAAAAAGGGCACCTTCAAAGAGAAATCTCAAAGCGAGTATCTCTCAGAATTGAATAAGGTCATTTACAAAAGATGTATAGGGGCATCTTTGAGAATAAAGAACTATTTTCATAGGTAAAAAGGGGCATTTGTGAGAAGGTGCTCTTTTTTAATGGGGCACTTATCATAAGGAAAAGGGGCACTTATTAGAAAGGAAAGGGGGCACATGTGAAAATATGAGGTGCGTTTATCCGAGTTAAAAAGGGGTACTTATTAAAAGGGGAAGGGGCACTTCTTACAAAGGAAGGGGGGCACTTGTCAAATCAAAAGGGGTACCTCTCATATTTGAATAGGACAGTTATCTGAGGTGAAGGGGGCGCTTATCAAAAGTGAAAAAGGGCGCTTCTCGTACTTGAAAAGGGGCACTTACTAGAGATTAAAAAGGGCACTTATGAGAATGGCAAATGGACACTAATATTGCATAGGACAATGGGAACTTGTTGAAGGAAAAGGGGTAAGTGTCAAAATAAAAGGGGCACTTATCAGAGGTGGAAAGGAGAAGGGGCACTTTTTAAAATTAATAGGGGCACTTGTCAAAGTAAAAGGGGCACTTTTCTTTTGAAAAAAGGGGTACTTGACGAAGTGGAAGGGCACTCTTCCCCCCCCCCCCCCCCCCCCCCCCCGGAGCGCTGCCTCTGGCGTCATCACTTATGCGGAAGAAGCGTCATTTCGATTGCGTTATTAACTTCGCTAATCGAGCTAGCTGCAAGTTGCAAGTTGCCAGTTGTTGGCAGCGTTCATTTTGCAATAGCTTTAAAAAAAATGAGATGATACTCTCTCATGGAGTTTTATAGAGGGGCCACACCAGTCACTGACCCTGTTCTGTGCGTTAGACAAATGATGCCTCATTTGCAAGGGGTTTAAAGAACTAACTTACCAGTTAAGCATTAATCAGTTTAAATGTCTGAACCTGTCTGAACGTAATACTGAATACTAACCTTTGTATCAGACACAGTGCCTTGATGAGTGTAGACTCGATACTTGTAAGGGCTGACTTTTGACCTTGTAATCGACTGACCCTGAAGAACCACTGTGATCTTGAGTGTTGTATGAAGCTCAATAGAGGTAAACTGGATATCTTCATCCTCTATTTCTTTCTGAATTGAAAGCGTTGCAAACAGAAGCAATTTCTTTCATGTTAGGCTAGGATGTAATACGATTATGTTACCGACATCAAAATAATGTAAACTACTTCAAACGGAAAACGGCTGTGGCAGGTTTATCCATGCAGGAGGAAGCTAATAGGCCCAAACCCCTTTTTTCGGTTTAAAAAAAAATCACCAGCTCCCCATTCCTCCCTTAAATTTGTGCAAACCTGGAGAGCTAGTCGGTGACAATACGATATGCCAGGGCCTCTCTCGGCTTCCTAGAGATAGTAGAGTCTTTTGCGGTTGTCAAACGTATCGACCTCGACTAAAATAGCGATTATTATCATACAGACTTTTATAACAATGTGAAAACAAATTTGTTGTGTAAGATTTTTGCCACTTTGTTGGAATCGCAATTTCGTTTCATCGTTGTGATAGATTTGTGTCAGATTAGTGAAACTATTTTAGTCTTCGAGTCATCGAAAACATCATTGTTGTTAATATTGTAAAAAAAATAAAAAAATAAACACAAAACCTATACAGATAAGAAGCGAGCGAGTATTCTCACCAACTAATAGATGGCTATTCTTTGATAAATTATTTACTCACTTTTAAAATCACATATTTGACCAGCTCACACTTGCTTTCATCAAAGTCATCAGTGATTTCGTTAGACATTTTGTTTACATCGACACTGTGAAGAAAAAAAGGAGAGGAAAAAGAAAAAAGGCAGAGGCAGAATGCGACAGAAGAGAAGGTGGGATGGAGAGGGAGAGAGAGAGAGTGATAGAGAGAGAGAGAGGGGGGAAGAGAGAGAGGGAGGGAGGGAGAGAGGGAGGGAGGGAGAGAGAGATATAGAGAGAGAGAGGGGGGTAAAGGAGGGAACGTCAAAAGAGTGAATAGAGGGAAAAGGAGAAAGTATTAGGTGAATACACCAGAAGATAGAATCAAATTTGTTACTAATTTGAAAAAAAGGTTTCCAAATTAGGAATATAGCAATAATGTAACAATAGGAAGAAAGTGGAAAATATGTGTTTCGAGAAAATACAGTCATCCGGGACAGGAAATTATTAATCATTTCCCTCAAACTTTCGACATTAATTCAACACGCATTAAAACAAAATGAAAGTCAAGTCTGCAAATTACATGTTTTAAAACAGATAGCTATAGCTCATCCGAATAATATTTTGAGCTGAGACTATTAAATAGGCCCATAAATTTGAAGTAATCATGTGTAACTACAATAGTAATCTAGTTGAACAAGATTACAATGTATATGTTCGCACACAGAAAACTAGATTCAATTTCTGAATGTACTTGCAAATGATAGCATATAATTATTTATTTTCTTTTATTCTATTGATTAATTATTGATTTATTTATTGATTGATATGTTTATTCAATTATTCATTTCGACTTGAAATGTTACCTTAAACGGAGAGGGAGCAAAATAAAGAGCGAGCTGATCCATACCTACTATAGAAGAAAAAAAAGATCAGTAGAATTCTACTGATGATCAACCAAGCACCACTCCATAATCCCTCGTAAAGCATGTACAAGATTCATGCCATAGTAAATGTACTATGTCCCTTTTGCAGCCAACATCAAATTCTGAAGAATTTTGCAAAAATTATGAATATGTCATGTATGTCCTATCTGTGAAATTTAAACGTTAGCAGTGTCCTAATATTCAAGGAGACTCGTTTCCTCGCTGACTTCACTGTCAGACACTATTAAGTGACGGAGTGGCTTTTTTCTTCTTTGGTAATAACATACATAAAATAAGCTGTAAAGGGTAGGCCTACATGAGCATTTGTCTACATCAATAACCCACTTCTTGTAATGGCCAAAATCAAACTGATTGAATCTTTGCACAGCGTAAAACGTACGACCATTCGGTACAATGGTCTGAAAATCAGACTATTACTTACTGGCTCTATAGCTCTTAATTCGATTCGACAACTAATAGTCGTTATTTCCCCCACTTAAAGACATTTTCAAGCCCCCCCCCCCCTTTTTTTTTTTTTTTAGGAAAGTTCTAAATTAGTATTATCTTTCAAATGCCGTTGGAATTTAACCTTTTATTTTTGGGGGCCTGTGGAAATGGGACATAGTACCTTTAAATGGATATAATTATATGCCTACTGCGCTCCGAAATATTGAAAGTTCTAATTCAAACTTTATTCTGTTAGCAAGGTTGGCATGTGTTAATGTGTTCAAGCCATGATGGGTTATCAATTAAGAATTCACTCCTGCCAATCAACTTGCATAACTGGTTTGCAATGCAGAACAAAAGTCACGGTCGATGTTCTGTGATACGATATGACACGATATGACACGATATACTCAAAGTTTATACGTGTATATGCTGCCATGCATATGAAGTCAGTACGAAGCCCTATAGGCAAAAGCCCCGGGCTAATTCGCTATGTATAGGCCTATATTCTTCTCTAACAAATTCGCAATTCAAATCATGATTGCATTTTTTTTTATCACTAAAGGTGAAGGGGCCATTGAAAATGTATTTACATCCCATGTTCCATGCATTTCTCCTAGCCTTCCCTCCCATTGTTGTCTTCTCGCTTCAGAAAATGTTAAGAATGTTTACAGGGATAAATGCATTTTAGCACTATCTGAGAAATCAGTTTTATCTGAATTTCCACATGTCTTTGATTGATAGGACTATATAAATTTTCTTACATTCGATAGGGGGAAAAGGTTAAAAATGAAAATATAAAATATAGCAGGTATACCGCTGAAGAATAACAACGTTTGGGATATAGCAACGCAATCTGAATCATATAACTACATAGACCATAAATCATGAAAACAGTTGTCACATTATTTTAATAAGCAATAACAGGGCTACATCAATACTATTCACGTTTGAGTGTGAGTCAAATCAACACGAGCCGGTGTGGTAGGCGATTTGTTCCGGGTTCCGCGGAACAGATCGGCGCGCCGATTTGTTCCTCGGAACGAATCTACTGGATCGACTCGTTCGCAGATACGTTCGAAAGCCGCCGTTCTTATCCGACATTGGCCGAACGTTTCTGCTTATATAATCGCGTATATTTTTATTACTTGTGTCGAATAAACATGGTAAAAATAAATTTTAGCTTTATCTTGATACTTTTGTATTTATTGTTGCAATGAAAACCAATATTATTTATTTTTTGTCGGCTAGTACCAAGGGTTGAAAATTCAACAAAATATGTCGGCTTTTTCTTTTATTTCTTTTTTTTTTATTCTGCCGGACACGTCTTTTACTTGAGGAATTTTCTTTCTCTTCATTTCTTTTTTAAAATTTTTATTGGTCCTTCTTAATTATCAGCTCGACCACTCATTTCTTTTTGTGTTGACCCCGCCCCCCCCCCCCACCCCACCCCGCATCTCTTTCATTTAAACTAGAGTCTACATGTACATCATGCATGCAGCCCACATGCATAATTAGATTCTGTGATGATCGAAGCCCGGTAATAGGTGGTTGACGTAACACGATATCATATAAAGCAGCATTCAAACCAAATTAGAAGGCCTGATTAGAAAACACCCCGACATCTGCTTTTACAGGCAAACTAAGCCTATGGCGCGCAACAACTGCCCTTTTTGCTAGACCACCCAGTCCCCGTCGCTTCGCGACGGCGCTGTTTGTGGTCAATCATTGGCCGCAATTATCAACATATTTGAACAACGGGAATCTGCATTTCTATACAAAGTTCTCAAATTGGCAATCGTTGGCGTATCTAATTTGGAGAAGTTTGATTGGTTGCAAAGGCCGACCAGAATAGTTCATTTTGCTTTAGGCCTACCAGGAAGCTGTAATGAATGGAGATACCGTCTCGAAAGAATTTTCCGAGGGAAAATTATTCAAGATTAACCTGGCTTAACAAAAAGAAATGTAACCCTCTCCAGCCATCATTTCCATCTACAGCTGTCCATATCAATGCACAGTCCCTCTCTGGCATTCCAAATAGTACGAAATGTTACGCAACGCCATCTGCTTCCCTAAGTTCTCTATTCACTCGTTTGCAAAAATATGCAAGCATCGGGCTTTGAAGCCATGCGTGGCACCGACAAATTAAGTCATGTTCATGAAAGATGTATTTATCTATAACATATAAAATGCAGAATTCACAACATTATGACCAATGCAACTTTATATTAGTCATCAAATGCGTTTTCCGTTCTCGGATAGCTCTACTGAAGACATGGCCATTTTAACCAGCGAAATCGACCAAGGAAATCATGAGTTAGAGCGAATGAAAGATTTTCATAATCATGATTTTCTCATCTAATTATTGACATTTTCCGAAAATTTCCGAAATTTGTACATAGCTAGAAAGGTAGTCCAAAGGTTTATCTTCCTAAAGAACTAAATGAAATTGTGTTATATGTTTGCGCATTTATTGATTTAGGGCTAGAAGTTGTCAAGTTAGCACCACTATTCACCCAAAGTACGGGCCGGCAAAGCAAAAGCCGCCGTGCTCGCTGGGCTGGGCTGTGTGTGGAAAGGGAGGACTTAGTGCTACTAGGGAGCTGTAAGGTTTTGGAGGGGGATTAAGGGGATTACGGTAGGGGAAACAAAAGACGCGCGGTGCCACGGATGACTTCAAAGGGGCCTCTTGTACGGGATCTCCATTCATTACAGCTTCCTGGGCCTACCATGGCGTGTATTCAATAATACGTGAGCACGCACGCTCTCCGATGAGATTCGGAACGGATCGCCTGGCCGGAACCGATCGCCTGTGACTAGCGGAACGAATCTACGAATCCGGAACAAATCGGCGGGTACATATCCAGGCGATCGGTTCCGGAGGAACCGATCGCCTGCACGGAACAAATCGCCTATGACACCGGCCATGAATAGTACAAGAATGATCATATTCCAAAATTGTATTTATTGACCCATCCATGGGCGGGAAAATCTAACTTAAAACCTGGGTAAATTAAATTAGTCATAATGGCTATTGTAGTATACCGCGGTGGCATATCTGAATCATCACCGAACTGCTTGCTATTAGTTTAGAGCTGTTTTTTCTTCTTCTGTGTATTTAGATTTTTATCTCTATGAGACTATGGAATTATTATTGCATGAAATAAAAACCGGGTCGACACCTTGATAGGCTGACAGTTTCAAACAAAATATTAAATATTCATTTATTTATTTCATTTATTTTTCCATTAAAAATAAACATGCATATACAAAACAATGTACATTATAAAATACAAAGGAGTACAAATTCGTGACATAGGGGGAAGTAAGATCATAAACCGGTATGCGGAGCTAGGGACCATTAAGTTTAGTAAGACGTGTATAATTATGTACTCTACCAAACTAAATTACTATATGACAAATAGGGTAGAATCAACAGTATAATTAATGAATTATTCAGAACTAACATTACATAGTATCAAAAACGAATAAGGAAAAAATAGGAACAACTTACCTCATTGTTTTGATGTGATTTGACCCACCAAGAACGAAATCTGTTTACTCCTACCAAAAAACAAAAAACAAAAAACAGATTTGATCCTGATTTTGAGCACAATCCAAACTCGTACGTTTGGTACCAATTCGGATGCGACTATATTAAACCTGACCCAGTTTTTCGTTCCATCGAATCATTCACAAAGCTCCATAGATGCACAAACTTGCTAAAGTTATTCTCTAGCTGTCACTGCCATTCACGGTCCTACAACACTTCTCTTATAGTCAGGAAGTTTACCTCTTGTGTTTATCCAAGCGTGTAACCGATAATTAGCATATCAACTTGAAATAGGATGTTTGTCATTAACACTGTGCGTGTGTGTGCGTGAGTGTGTGGGTGTGTGATGTGTGCGCATGCGTACGTGTGTTACAATTGTCAACAATAACAATATCTTATTTAAAGCGGATTATTTTCGCTAAATGGTATATCAATAGCGTTTTCAGTATTATGGTACGATACCGAAAGCCTCAATAATGGTGAATACTCACCCACCATGGAGGCCTACAGACTGAGAACAACTCGCACTTGACATGGTGATATCAAAATGAAATTGAAAGTAAGAATGTGGGAATAATCACCAGGTTGAACTATTTTGTGCCACAAAAATGTTTTAAGAATATTGCAGGATTGGTTATACTGTATTTGTCATATAGTAATTTACTTTGAGGGAGTACATATTATACAAGTCTTACAAAACTAAGTGTTATGTTAAATAGGTTTATTCGCATTATGTCCAGAGTGCATCCTATAGGACGAATGTAAAACAAGTATAATCTGATTTAAAAATAATGATTTGAAGTGAAATCGCACAATATTAAGAGTACATGTTTATTTATTAATCTATGAATTATCCCTTCTCATGTATCTAGACTGTATTAGCACGATTATGCAGATCGTTTCACCTTTTGCATTTACCTAAACATCGAACTATATATCATCGACATTCTCTCTATTGGTCCCAAAATTTGGAACTGTTTATCATCGTTATGTTAAAGAATCTCAGTTGAACTGTTTTAAATAGACATTTGAGAAAGGCATATTTAGTTCTTTTGTGTGGCAGGTGTTCCATGTACTTCTTCTTTTTGTCATGTATTCTTGTTTTGGGTCGTCAACCTCTGTATATGTACGTATGTCCTATTCTTTTCACCCCAGAGTCAGTGTATTTTTTGCCAATGTATAATTTGTATGTAAAATATATGAACATAATTATATTTTTTAATACAGCACTCTCAACGCAAGCGTTTAAGTTTCCACTTGTAAATTATGTTCACTATATAATTGATTATATAAAAGATTTGGAATACAAATGAAACTGCATGCAGTTGTTATAATCTGTGAATCTGAATATCCGATTCAGCAGGAAGTATGGCCCTTTCCACACAAGCTTTAATGCTTATATTGCGTGATACAGATAACGAAGGTCAATGTAGCACTGAAGATTTCAGCAGATTATTTACCAAGTATATACCTGCAAATCATGCTAACAATGCAGAATATAACCTTGACATCTCTCTGAGAATCTGGACTCGATTTTATGTGGTCATTCATCTAAATAATATCATTTTCCCTGGCACAATATCCGGCTATACTCACATTTCAAGGCTAATTTACAAAGGTATAATTTTATGTGAAAAACTTACTTACTTAAAATACTTACAAACCACATTAGCTTACGGTATTATAATGCTCGTAAACTGTACTATTTTGTTTTCTTGTAAAATGAGGACGAGAATTAAAAAAATAATAATGATGATGAAAGAAAACAAATCGAAATCTGCAACCAAACCACGATTGGTGAGAATGTATATTTTGTTCTTTAAAAATAACAAATTTAAATTACAGCAATAACCCGCTCACATTCAATTCTTCTCTCTCTCTCTCTCTCTCTCTCTTTCCCTAACCGTCCCTCCCTCTCTATTTCTCTCTCTCCCTACCTCCCTCCCTTATCCCTGAAGTAGTTTATAATCAGGATTAATTTATAACTGTACTATATAAATATAGCAATATACCAAACCAGTAAAAATCTGTTATCGGATTCCCCCTCCAATCTCGCCCATTGCTTCATACTCATTTTTGTTTAGCATAAAGTAGGAAGCTTTTGCCATTCACATGAAGGACTAGTGATATTTGGCGTGACAAGGTTCCTTAAAATATACATCAAAGTCAATTGTCGGGAAAGAGAGCCTGGCACGAAATATTACCAATGAACGATATACTTCTTGGTTTGGAAGATCTGTAATCAACCTCTTTAACTACCAGGAGAAACCTAAGTAACTAAACCCCAGAGGTCACCATTTCTTCCTGATGACATAGATAAATGACAGATATGGGGTTTAGGGTCAATATATTTTGTGTGACCTTACTCGCTTCTCTGTCTTTTATTCAGGATATAGGCCTTGTTTAAAAATAGTAGAAGGTGATTAAAAAAAAAGTTTTACAAAATACACGTATTTATATGGACTTTTTTGTCAAAACGGATAATACTGATCTTGAAGAGGTTTATTTGTGTTTTGTTTTCAACAAAATATCTTGGGAAGCATGTCCCAACTTGCAAATAATATAAAATTATGTAAACAAGGTGGATTCCGTCATATAAGTTTTAATTTCATTTCGAAATTGTTCATTAAGTAATGAATTGCAGCCAGACTCAGAGGCTGAATTATAAATGATTACACATAAAAACTGAATAAACATAAGTAAAAATGGGTAAACAAATGACATGGATAAATACAAAAGCTTGAATACGTATAATAATAATAATAACACATTATATTTATAAAGCGCGTAATACATTGTTTCTAAGCGCAAGAAAAAGAAGAAAGGAAAAGGAAGAAAAAGTGAGAGATACTAAAGAAACATGTTGAATATTAAATTACAAGTAAACGGCAAAGAAGAATATGAAAAAAGCCTAGATAAAAAAAAACATGTACATACACCTGTACCAACAGGGGAAGGGGAGAGAGAAAGAAAGAATACAAGAAGAGATAGGAATAGCTACTACTACTACTACTACTACTACTACTACTACTACTACTACTACTACTACTACTACTACTACTACTACTACTACTACTACCAGTACTACTACCACCACCACCACCGCTACCACTACTACTAGCTTCTTATCTGAGGAAGTTAGATTCCATAGAACAATTCATAACACAACTAAAATGTATCTGTTTATCTAAAATTTGACTTTCACTACCTATATATTATTCGTTTGTTTTTGTGTTTTGTTATTGTAAATTTGCACAAGACTGCCAGATCTACTACGGCGCTGAACAAGCTGCTGCCTGCTGCCACGTTAATATTGAAGCTCAAGATTACACTGGAAATTTTCACTTTATCGTTGTGTTTCTGTCTTTTTGACACATCTACATAAGGTAAACGTACATTTAGCACTTAAGTGAGTGTGACATTATATATTAAGCCACTTAAGAATATACTTTGACAATTTCATGTTTGCAATACCGATTTTAGATGAAATTTCAAATTTATTTCGTATCGAAACATACTTTGCATTATTATTGTGTCGTTTGCTTAGAACAACCATTTACCCACAATTTTCAATGACCTTTTTTCAGAACGTCTACATGTATAAACTATACTCACTCTAGTCTGATTATTGCATTATCAAATAACCCTTGTATTTCCTCTCGTACCTTTTACATGTTTAAAATGATTTTTATGAAATTTGAAATTTGTATGTACTTTGAACTTGATTTAAGTGCAATATTTTAAGTAAAATATTTGATATTTACCGTTGTTAATAGTAATCCTAGTAATAATGTTGATACAAATTATTGTTATCATATTATTGATACTAATTATAGTAATAATAATAATAATAATAATTATAATAATAATAATAATAGTAATATTTATATCAATAGTAGTATGGTGTAGTGGTGTAGTCAATGAATGCTAACTGGCACTGCCGTAAGAAAATAATTGTTGTTATTGTAATTAATCTATGTCATTATGATCTCACTACTACATGTTATTACCTATTTTGATTCCTGTAATTTTGATGTTTGCTTTTACTATTGTACAAAACCTGTAATTCGGCTTTCGAGCCGCGATTGATTTTTATTCAATAAACCATTACTACTACTACTACAATATTCATTATTTTTGCGCCTTGAAAGATTTGGATATTATTTGTATTACATTCATTCAAACCTACGACATACAGTAGTCAGAAACACACATCCAGATCACACAATCATTCAGTCAAGCAAAAGAGGAATGGATAGAGCTTGGATCAACGACGAGTTAGAGATTATGGAGAGGAAGTAAAAAGAAGGAAAGAGGGAAAAGAACGCATTGATTATGTTTAATCTCTCCAAAATAACATTCTCTCTTCAATGTTTGGTCACAAAAGAGAAACGACATACACTCTGATTGAATCACAAAGTCAATATGCTTTGTATAAACTGATAAGCAGAGGGAAAGAGGGAGAGAGAGAGAGAGAGAGAGAGAGAGAGGGGAGAGAGAGAGAGAGTGAGAGAGATAGTACCCAATAAATATCCAGGTAGAAAGAGGAAGATTGAGAGATGAATGTTGGAGAGAGAGCAAGATCAAATCAGTTATTTTTTTCTTCTCATGATTACAACTCCTAAGTGGTCAAACATGTTGTCTTCAGATGATATTTAGCTCATGACACCATTCACTTTTATACAAATAATGAATGGTTATGAGTTCAATAGTGCGAATATGTTCATGAGTTGAAAGATTAACATTCTATTCAACGAGGCGTCAGCCGAGTTGAATAGAATTAACGTTAATCTTTCAACGAATGAAAATATTTGCACTATTAAACGAATGAAAAACATTCATTATTTGTTTTATACAACATCGAAGAAGACCTAATAGAACGTTAATCAACAAATTATGCTTTACTCCTTATAAAGATAAATTACAGTTCGAGTCGAGCCTTCTCAATTACATGCAGATTGCCTTCGCGTCAGATACACGCAGGGATACGCGCGCGCACATGCAGCAGAGAGGTACGCAGTCTGCATATAACCAAAAATGCACGGCGCATATAACCAAAAATGCACGACCGTGCAATATACCATCTATTGAATATCATGTGACCAACAATCGTCCAATCAAATGACAAGGATCCACGTAGGTGTTGTATAAAACATTCTATATCTGCTATACTTGATAATTGACACTTCCATGTCTCATGTACAGTGAATACAGAAATGGAGAATATTTAAATTAAAAGTCATCTCAGTCCAAGCATAGGTATAATTATGTTTAATTTCTCCAAAAATAACATTCTCTTCATTATTTTAAACACAAAAGCACTTTGTGCATGTACATACAATTATCTTTCTATGTGTAAACGTTACAAAAACGGATGCATACATATAACTGCAATCCCCTATAGTGTTCAAAATCAGGTTTACACTATAACATGTTAAGGTAGACAGAGCATCTTCTTTGTGGAAAATAATTAAATTCTTTAGATACTGGTACCACTATTTTTGGGGTATGTCTCCACTGATGCAATATTGACATTACACAAACAACAATGAAGTAAAGAAAACTAAACATGTAGAAAATGACATATAAAAGACAAGAGAGGTTCTATTCTAAAGCCTCCAGACCTACCTGACCTGTAATAGTTACTTGTTTCAGATACATGAAGCATTACAAACAGCTAATATAACTTTCTTGGTGCTTACATGGTTATTCTATAATTTGTAGTGACACTTATAGGTTACAGACCATGTGTTTGAAGTCCATATATTTACTAAAGAACGCATGATATTTTCATTTAAATAACTTGAATAATATAGCTCCCAAAGTGGTGGAAATGTCCATAGTATCAACATCAATACACTACATATACTCAATTGCCTCCATATTTTCATGTTTTTAGAATGATACTAAGTCTAAGTGCACAAATTGTTGACAATCTCCAAGGAACACATACAGTATTTATTTCAACCATAGCAAATTTATTTTGATACCATTCTGTTTAAAAGTGCAAATTAATAATATTTCTCATAAAGCAATGTAAAAATTTGTAAAAAAAAAAAAAAAATTAAATCGGGAAAAAAAAAAATCGGGAAAAAATCAGGAAAAAAAAAAAAAACCGGGACACCGATTTAAATCGGGACTTTATCAGGCCTGAAGCTTTAGTGTTTTGTTGTTGTCTCTCATGTAGCTGATTCCAAATTAACAAAATTCAAAACTTTAAAACACAGTGAAGAATTAATCTTTTGCATCGAGGCCTATATAGCTTTTAAATATTTGGGTTTGAATATGTTTAGAAAACATATGGAAACAAATCCTTCACACTCCTATGGATATAAGGCTCTAATAGGCAATTTTACACATAATCAAACATACAATTGTAAAGGAGATTAAAACACTTTATATTTTCATTACATAAACATGAAACATATATGGCTTTAGAAAGCCTAATAAAAAATAATAATATCCTACCTAAGAAACTATATTTCATTAATAGACATTTGTATAATACTTGTGTAGCTCTTCAGTACGTAGTCCCATCATCAGTGCTATGATAATCCATCCATGAGTGTTAGAGTTTGCTGAAGTTCTGAGATTCAAAATGAAAGGAAAATTATAAGCAATAAACATGACTAAGCAAGAGAAGGTTATACGGCTAAAGAATGAATATTACATTGAAATCATCACATCATATGGAATGTTGACAAAATGCAATGCCAGACCTGTGAGAGAAATTCTCAATATTACAGTACATGAAACTGAGTAGAGTAATAAGAAGGGACTCTAACAATGTTTTGAAACTATTTAATGATGAATAACCAAGCTTACAGTTATTAAATTGTACAGTTCATAACACAATCTAGATAAAAGTGTTTGCACATAACTCTTAAATGAACCAGTATAATGTGCAAACCTTAAAAGGAATTTAAATTCATTTTTTTGTTGTCAAGGCTGAACATGTCTATAACTTTTCAAACATGATTTTGACACACTTAAAGCACAGATTTTGAACTTGTATGACATTGACTACATATAATTGAAAATGAAGCTTACCACTTAGTAGGGTTCTAAACTTTTCTGAGGAAATAGAGAAAGATGTGACATTGATGGCATCTGTGTCTGTATCTCGTAGCTTGAGTCTGAGTTGTAGATTAGGCTCTTTGATTGTCTCTATCTCACTGGAACCAAGAATGTAATCTACTCTCCAGTCTACTGAATCAAACTTCGATACTGAGAGATACATAAGGAAGGAAGAAAGAAAAGCAAATGAATTTGTATCACTGACTTAAATAATGTGTAGAAATATACACATATATCTCTCTAAAGCTCCCAAAGTGCTCTGGTTAATTGAAACAGAACTGTGGTACAACAAAACAATAGAATACTTTAATATCACTGTGAGAAAATCACTTAATCAACACCAAATCTTTAAAGACATCCCGCAAACAGAAAAGTATTTTTTTTACACTGGTGTACAAAAACTGCAAGGATATCTCCAGGCGTTGACACAATTATATAGTGTCCAGCTGATAATGTCATTTCCAAAGAGGAATAAAAGAGATTTAGTTAAAGTAATGAGAACCAACATGGTTAGTCAAATATAGAAAACTTATTTGGTTTTATCTTTTGTATTCTGATTCGTCTTAACTTTCCGATGTCTGAGCCAAACATACACTACACTATACAAAAAATAGTTTAAAAAAAAAAAAAAAAACCTCCTCATGCAGTGTTGAGAGGCAAAACTACTTTCCTATATATGTACTAAAATAATCCCATTGCCAATTTTTTTCCCCATATGTAATTCAATATTTGTGTGTGTTTGCTGCGCCCCCTCCCCACTCCCACCCCTCATTTTATCTCCAACTTACATCTCAGGCTTCTGGATCTGAAACTCTCTTGCATCTTCTCTCTTTTATCTCCATATGACCTGCTCAGAGCTGTGGAATGTTCTGCACAGAATAATAAAATATAAACTCATTGAAATCTGTAATTCACATTCCCCCTGAACATTCATCCGGTTCCTGAGGGCTGTCAACCCATATGGTCTTTTTCATATCTTGCTACCCATTTACACCTGAACTCAGTTACAATTAATGATTAACATGCCATGAAATCATATTTCTAAAAGTTGGAGTTAACTGCTTCAGGTAAAATTTGTCTTATCCATGAATGTAATTGATTTATATTATTACAGGAATCCCTGATTCAGTCAAGTAATAATAATAATAATAATAACAACATTTATAAAAAAAAAATACATTTTTTTCTTCAAATCGGCATTCATACAGGATGATGATGGTGATGATGATAAAGACTTCTTGTATAGTGCAGAAGTCCGCCTCTGGTGGGCGCTCATGGATCTTGCTCTACAATGTCTCACAAATTCATAATGGTAATATGGAAACAATAAAACAAAAAAATATACCTTTTATCTACATTTCCTGTAAATCTTTTATTTTTATTCTATGTTAAATAAAATTTGGTCAATGAGATAGATAAGAAAATACAAAAAAATCCATTGTGGGTATAGGTGTAAATACAAATAAAACTTGTGTCAGAGATTCATACCTTTAGGTAAGCCTAATTGTTGTAACTCATTTGAGAGTGACTCCCCATCAACATTGTATTTAGCTGCACTTGATAGGATGAATGACAGAGCAGCAATGCTGGCTTTCACATCACTCGATTCTGTAATCATAGACAAATTGTTAGGGTAAAATTAGCAAAAAACTTTACTTGTTACCATTTCTCCAGTTCAGAATTAAATTCCATTAAGGCATATCAAAATCATTAAAAAAAATCAAATGTGTGCCACATATAAAAGAAATACTGATGAATGTCTTTTTATGAACGCTTTCTTTTTGTTTCATGCTTTTTTATTATTTCTCACCATTTTCTTTTTTTTTGGGGGGGGGGGATGGTGAACCATCATGTAATCTGTGTCCAATGATCCTTCTTTACAAAGTTCTATAATACATTAGCAGAATAGATTCTAAACAAATATTTTAGCAACTTCAAATAAATGTACTGTTATGGGCTTGTAAAATATATCTGGAATAGAAATTGTTTGTGCATATGTAACATGGATGATGTATGTCTGCATGTACCGCATGATAAATTGAAAATTCATTGGGATATTTCATGTCCTGCCTTTGCCTTTAGTAAGAGCAATAATTATTCATCTATTTGACAGTAAATTACTACATACAGTAATTTAAAAACAATACTGATTTAGATAATATGAATATCATTCTACTCTACAAATGTCTGTAATTTTGGTCAGTTACTCACCATACTTGGCATCAGCTGTCAACTTGTAAACTTTCTCAAACTGTCATTACAAAGAAAGGTGAAATCAAATAGGATATCATCAATAGGTTGTAAACACTGTGATATAGTTTTAAGTACTATAGAGAGCATACTAAATGTAATTTGTTATCATTGTTTGACATTGACAATGCTTTACACCAAGATACCTCTAGGTAAATATATAGGAAAAGTGTTTTATTAAATAAAACTGCCCTAATAGATCAAAGGTTCAACATCATCCCAAAATGGCCCCTCTCCCTACAACAAATACAACAGAAATATGTACAGTCTCCATATGGGCTAATAGCTAAACATGAAAATACAATAGATATTTGCAGAAATACCAATGTAAAACATAAAAATTACTTACATCTATGTTATCTCCAAGTAGATCTTTGATGACTTGCCCACATAACAGCTTCATTTTAACTGATGTCTGTATTGTGACAGAAAATACAATGAAATTATATCATCGAGGAACTGATAAATGACATTGCAATATATATACCGTGCGTCCCAGAAAAAAAAAAAAAGAGAATTATCAAAAAGACTTAACTCTGTTTCGTTGACAATCAGCCATAGACGAAAGACTTCATGCATGGCTGATTGTCAACAAAACGGAGTTAAGTTTTTTGTAAATTCTGCTTGTTGCTACGGCAGGCAGCCAGTGAAAACGAATTTGTTTGATAACATTATGGAAATGCAAGCACGACTTTAAACAAACAGAGCTTTGTCATTCCTTGCTCATTTTTCCTGATGGACGTGTCATATGAAAGGGCAGAAACTCAACTTTCTAGAAATGTGATTTTCTGTGAACAAATTCTACACACCTATCATATCATTAACTCATTTTCATTTAAAGTTATGTTATGTTTTGTTTGGTGTGTGTGTGTGTGTGAGTGTGTGTTTTGTTTTGGAGGGATGGGTTTGGGGGGATTCAAATAAAAATACATGTGCATTTTAGATGATCAATAACCCACTAATCAATGAATGACTGCATCCATCAATAAGAAAACTGCGTTTGCAGATTTGGAAGGATAATAGTGATTAATAGATTTTAAAAAATCATCAAAATCTTACTATTTTACTCAGAATGCTGATCTCTGCAAGCACCCAATCTGGGCAGTCCAAATCTCCACAAAATCTGAATCTCTGTAATAAATGCAATACAATTGTGACAGATTTAAATAGTGTAACATATATTTGACTTCTTTTTTTTTTAATCTAATTTTCTGGAATGCAATCTTAAACCTTTGGCAGCTGGCAGCAAAGAAGTTTTTTGTTTAAATGTGACAATTACATGGAGTCATGAATTGTCAATGGATATCCTTTAGTATTATAATAATGATAATAATACATGTAGTGGGTTATTGTAAAGCACTCATGTCTGTCAGACAATTCTGGTGCTCCATAATTATTACCCCAGCTTTAGCATGGCTGCGATCATGGCGGTCTAGCATTTCAAGGAATTCATTCCTGCCAGGTATCCATTTACCTCACCTGGGTCAAGTGTGACAAATGTAGATAATTAATGTCTTGCCAAAAACATTAGAGTCACAGCAAGAGACTTAAATCATTAACACTGCGATCCACAGTCTGGTGGCGTATCCACTAGTGACTAGTCGACACTCCACACAATTTGTTTAGTAAATGGGTGATACAGTGCGTATATAAAAAACGGTCATCAAAATTGAAGTAGACTCTGAGTCTGATAATGATACTAAAACTGACAAAAGTTTAAATAGAAGATCTAGAATTTAACGAAGATCTAACAGCGTCTAACTCTACTATCACTAGACCTATTGACTATTGTCTAAACTCTGAAGGAGTAGACCTAAGAGTAAGAGTAAGACAGATTAAAAAATAAACTTTTAAAGTTTTATCAAATCATACTCTAGTAGAATCTACTGTTAGATGTACTTTTCCTTGAAAATCTAGATTAACATCACTAATGTGCAGGGATCAAAAGTAGAAGTATATGGTTCATTGGATTTACATGCATGTTTACTTCAACATCTACAATGAAATAGAAACACAAAACAAAATACTTAGAAGTTTGACCCAACTAAGTAACAAAAATAAATAAATTTCACATTTCTATCATAATCTATCACTCTTGTTGACAAAAATAAAAAATCATCAATATTACAATGAGGTTTTTCGAACTAAATAAACCATAACAATAGGCATTTCACTTAAATATTTCTTTGGGCTTCTGGGTTAAATAAAACGACTAACACTAAATGACAGAGTCCGGATTTACAAGCTAACGAGAACAACACTGCGCATTTTTGTAGACATGGGACTACACTATTAAAACTCGACAAAGGCTCTCAAGTCAACGCCCCTTTTTGAAAAAGATTGCAAATTCCCACAAAAATAACACATTCAAGTCGTAAAAAACAAAATTGCACCTGATAAAGAACTTACCATTTTTGTTTTTCAAATCAAGAATTTAAGCGTAAAATCGGCTCGAAAAAGAAAAGTCTTCAAGATTTCGTTCAATGAATCAAACGCACAAAGAAAAAATGAAAAAACATAAAGAAACCCTCAGCTCTATGCATCACGTGTTATCTATATTTACGATAGTACGTCACAGAACTGCTAAACTCGCCGAGTAGCTAGGATCATTCTTGCTAACTGTCACTAAATGATGAGAGGATATGAACAAGGAGGATATTAGCTGGTATCTCTTTGATATGAATAGAGTAATTTTCTCATTGCAGAACGGTTTAATAGCATAACAAAAAAGGATTTGTCCTGCCAACTTCATCATCAAACTTGTTATAGAATATTTATCACCTTCAACTGGGCCTTAATGTACGACTTCGATTCTGGGGCGGGTTCCTAGAAACCGTTAATATAAGTCTAACTTCTTGACTATACCATTGACACCCGTGTTAATTCTTTAACACACGTTTTAATGGGATAGTCAAGAAGTTAGACTTATGACGGTTTCTAGGAACCCGCCCCTGGTGTCCTTCCACAGGCTCTGGTCAGCATTTTTAAGAAAAATAGTCAAGTTCATGACCATATGCCTCTGCGTTTCACTTACCCCAAGTAAGGAAAAAGTTTACTTTAAATACTTTGGGTTTTTTCTGGACCTAGATTTTGGAACTCTCTAGGCAATTTGTAGGCCTATCTTTTTGTTTTTATAAATAAAATCAACAACCGATGCGAAGAGCATTTTTTTAGAGAGATTAAATTCTTTCGGGATTACCTTGGCATTGCGTTGTTGCTCTTGTTAATTTGTGTCCCAACTCTGTCAAATATGAAATTGTTCTTGGTGATGATCACGACGGGTTTTCTCGTTTTTAAACGAGAGCTGGAAAACACATGCTGCCGCGGGATTATTTTACTTTATTTTGTCTTTTCATCTATAAAAGGGCATGTTATGTCGACTTACTACTCTTTAGCTTTTGAAAGGAATTTGATGTTCGGATATGCAGTGAATGATTTTAAAAATTCTAATCAAACTGATGACATCATTTTGCACTTTATATATTGGTGGATAGGAATATGCTACACACCCACATAGGAGAAATTTAGGAGTCATTCAATTCCTATTCTAAGAAATTTGAACACGTTATGATACACAACGCGCAAATTTACACCGGCATGACTGATAAATAGAAGAAACTGTTTTTTTCAAACAGAAATGATGGACGTGGCCAGGCGCGTACACAGGGGGGGGGGGGGGGGGTTGGGGGTTAAACCCCCCCCTTTGGTAATTTATTGTGTGTAAACCCCCCCCCCTAAATTTCCCTAACCCCCCCCCTTTTGGAATTTTTTTTTTTTTTTAATTAAAAAAAAAAAAAAAAAAAATTCCCATGGCCGACCTCAAAAAGATGACCTTATCCCCCCCCCCCCCCAACGGAGCAAAATGTCAAATTTTCAAATTTCGATACCAAAAAAAAAAAAAAAGTGTCCTCTTACCCCCCCCCCCCCCCCCCCCCCCCCCCCCCCCCCCCCCCCCCCCACTGAGCGACATTTCGGCCGATTTTCAAATTTTCGGGAGCAAAATATTTTGGGCCAGATTTTAAACCCCCCCCCCCCCCCTTGAAAAAATCCTGCGTACGCCCCTGGACGTGGCAACAAGGGAACGGGATCGATCCCCATTTCGTTTTCTAAGATATTTTTTTTTATATCTTATCATCTTATATTTTAAATGTGCAGAATTTCTAATAAAACAGTTATAAAATTACGTTTGAGTTGGTAAATTTTAATATCGTAATTTAAAAAAAAGCAAATTTTCCATAAAAACATTAATGTGAAACTATAAATTCACCTTTAATTTTGTTCATGCAAGTATTTACTCCACAAATAAAATAATAGCAGATCACACATGATCATAGATTCTCTGGAGTGGCATAAGCCGTGTACGCAGGATTTTTTCGAAGGGGGGCGGGGGGGGTTTAAAATGTGAAAATCGCGCCGAAAATTTCAAAACGACTCAGCCAGTCACTGAAAAAGCGGGGGAAGGGGGGGGGGGAGGGGTAGGAGGCCTTATTTTTATATTTTTGTCGGTCCCAAAAATTTCTTTGGGGAGAGGGGGGTCCCAATTTTTTTTTTGGAAATTTGACCGATCGATATTTCGTTCTGTTGGGGGGGGGGGCGTGGGTAAGGTAAACTTTTTTGGGGCACCATTAGCATTTTTTTAAAATTATTTTTATTTAAAAAAAAATTGAGGGGGGGCGGTGGCTTTCCTCCAAAACACACACATAATATAATTTGAGGGGGTTCAACCCCCCCCCCCCCCCTGCGTACGCGCTTGTTTAAACATGTATAACTGAGAAAAAAATGAAATGAAATGAAATGGAAATGCTAAATAAAATAACACTATCGTACTGTTCAGCGAGTTGGGAAAATTAAAGGTAATACAAAGTTTTGGTATGGGTTCATTAATTTGGTTCAAGTGAACATATTGGAAGCATATACGATCCTACAATATTCAGTGATCGTTGTCGCGGTCGAAATCGACTCTAAAGTTATGAAATTGTAAATAATAAACACTTTGTGTTGAATAGCCCCCTCTCAAGGTCAAGATATTAATTAAGCTATAAAACAATGTTTATTGACTAAAATTGACTGAGTAGCTATTCTCGTTCGGAAATTATATACCACAACTACATACTCTGATATTTTCATGGTCGCAGCTACCATTGTACGGCCGTAGGAGCTATTTGAAATTTATCAAAATTTACCGGGAGCACCGGTAAATCTTTATATTCAATTTTTCTCGAAAGCAGAAGTGTTTTAGGGGCTAAAATTTCTAGTGTTTTTCATACATCCACAGGGGCATCCAAATATATTAAAATTGTAAAGAATCACTATCCACCCATTTTTCAAAATTTCCCAAAACTTTGTAATACCTTTAATGGAACGAATTTTGTGTGGCCGAGTTTTGTGTGGCAGAGCTGTTTGTGATTTGGAGAATGGCTAACACGCTTGAGAAGAAAACCATAATTCCTAATAGGGTCTAGTAGATCTAATGCTGTTTAATGAGTTATACGTATTCCTAGGAGAAGTTCATGATCTTATTTAACTCCATATGAGTCAAGTCTAGGTATTCAAAAGGTATGATAATTTTGAATATTTGAGTTTTTTAAATGAATTTCCTCCAAAACAGCGCTTGTAGTTTTAGCCGCAGCAAGCGGGATCGGACAGGGTTCTCTGCCCTGTCCTCTGGCGTAGGTACTGGCTTACCTTGGTGGTATGTATCGCCATGATTTTCTCTCGCCCAGGCCAGGCCTGGCCGGCCTGGGCCAAGCTTAGCCAATAGATTCATTCATATTGTATATTCAATAGATCTATACCTTTCCTCACGCACTATGAGACCCATACATTTCAACCAATTTTCACACATAATTTTGTAGTTGTTTGTCTTTAGTTTTTAGACCTTAGTCTTGAATTACAATTGTGTTTATCACTGGCTTTTGTGATAATCTTCGGGGAGCCGGGAACTTTTTTAAACAAGGCCCCCATGGGCAATGATGGGCTTTTCCTTTGATCTCCTATTTGAGTATTTCATGTGAAGTTATTTATTTATTTATTTATTTATTTATTCAAGTTTTATTTAAAATAGAGGGTAGGTACATTCAGTTTAACAAAACTGCTTTCCAAGTACGCCCTCTAAGTACATAACAAATGTGCGATATACAAAAATACAAGGATTATATACAAAATATAACATTCATCAAAACTAAACATTGACATAATTATTTGACATAATATAGAGTACAAACATATATAACATAAGAAAAATAATTATACCGGTAGAGGGAAATAAGAACGGAGATTCGACTATAATAAATGCTTTGCCAATTGGCATCCGCGCTTAAATATTTGAATTGACTTGGTTGATTGGATTGAGGAAGGAAGTTCATTAAATAGGGTGCTTGCTTTATATGAGAATGATCTTTTTTTGAAATCGGTTTTGGGGTATGGGATGTCAAGTAGAGCATTTAAGGAATAGCGGGTACAGTAGTTGAAGGTGCTATAATTTATAAGTGATTTTAAATAAGTTGGGGCCATGACATTTATAATTTTAAAAGCTAATAAACAGTAGTGATATTTTAATCTTTGTTTGACCGATTGCCAATTTAAAGTCGTAAGAAGTGTACATTGTGGTGTGTCGTAATCCTTATTTAAAACCATTTAAAAATAAAAGTTATTGATAAACTGAACATTCTCTACCTTGTATGATATAGGCCTAGATCTACTTGTATGTTTATTTGCTTTTGCTGAGTTTTTTATGAAAATGAAATGAATAAACGAACGAACGAACGAATTTAATTAAAAGAAAATAATTGTTTGTTTAGAGAGTCTAATTAGTCTATGTCTGTTCATGTATTAATAATTCATTTAGAACATGACATCTCCCATTCCACTGGTACTAGTAGTAGTACAGCGTGTGTGTGATAGATCTATAGACTATTGGGTTTTTACAGACGTGTATTAATCAGATTAGACCGAAAACTTCAGTCTCTCTAATCGTTGGTTGTTCCACTGAGACTACGTCTGGCTCCACTAGACCTCCGATTATAGAGACTGAAGTATGGCCTATCGGGACTGTATGGGACTGTACGAAACAAATGGTTCGGTTCAACCGGACGAATGAGATATGCAACAAGATTTTCACTCTTTACATCCTCATAACTGCTGCAATTATAATACAAATTAAAAGTAACATGTATATAGCTTATTTGACTTACGATAGCTTGCTCATTTAGATCCTAAATTAATGATTAATCCGAGAAAGTCTCGTCGTCAACATTATCCGTCTTGGTTTTAGTTGATGAATATTCATTTTTTCATTTCGAACGTCCAATAGGTACCGTAGCTACGTACGAGTCAGCCCAGCTTGACCAACGAACTCTCACGAAACGAGTGCTCTGATTGGCCATTTGGCTATGTTTTGGTAGGTTGACCCGGAAATATTTTGGCCGCCGGGTCATATAGCCCTATGTTCGAGTGAATGAACGTACTGTTTCACAGTTGGGAGATACAAATTGGATAATTCATATAAGTAAGTCCGTAAATTATACATTTAATATTAAGTTATCAAATTTTGATAACTGTAATTAGGACAAATGATATACCAACCTAATTTACATCTGATTTAGAAATCAGAAAATTAGATCTAAATAAAGAAAATCGGGGAGAAAATGTTTTGACAAAAAAGCTGTACATTGTTGGCTATAGCTACCCCCACGGTACGAGATCTCTGGGTTACCATCTGTATTGGGGAATGTCAACAAATGTCAGTTTTATTAAAGAAATGACCCAAATCAGATGGTTATTTCTGTCTACAATCAGATATGATTATTTACGTCTGGGGACCGACCTTTATATTACGTCACCATCCGAAAGACGTGACTCAGTTTAGAACCTGCATCCATTATTCCTTGGCTGAATCAGTTTGTAACTTCCAGTGTTAGCTGGATTACAGGCGCACGCCACAACGCCCATTACATCATTACACCATTACACAGTGTATTCTCAGCTCAAGCAACACCATATTAAAAGTGTTATAGGGAATAAGAGGGCCGTGGAGGGGTGATGTATCAGATGGTATGTCCTGAATCAATTACTTATATTCTATCTCCTGAATCTACAGGGTCACACAGATTTTAAAACAAAAATTCTACTTCCAATTTTTTGTATGATGTACTTCAGAAAATATGATATAGACCTTCCGGTATATTAAATTAACCTAATCATTTCTCTAGATTCTTTGATCCACAAGGTAAAATGCAAAGGTCAAGCATTTATATAAATTTTAAATATTTGTCCTTTCCTCTCAGTGTCATCATGTTTTCGTCAGTCAGCCAATCATTATGGAATCGATCCGCTCAGCTCATGGGTTGTGTTTGTAGAGGCTCAGCAGCAGTACAATGGCAACAGTTAAGAGTGAGTGTATGAAGGAATACTTAATATTTTTTGGAGTTATGATGCAAGTTAACCCTAAATTTAAATTTACGTCAAGATAACCAAAATGACAATGAAAGTTAAAAAATTCAAAAAAGTTAAAAATAATGTCTGCCAAGTGGACATGAAAAGTAAACAAAATGAAGAAAAAAGGGATAAATGTAATTTTGTTCAAAAGTGTTATGTTTTTCAAATTCTAACGACCATAATTGTCAGATATTATCTAATGCAGAATAACCACATCCATTCTCATCTCAAAATTATGCTTAAACATTTCATTGGTCCTCTGTGTGACCAGGTTTAGTATCACTAAATTAGATTTTGCAAGACATATCTATGACTCACTTGCTTGGATCTTTTGTTTTCAGACTGTAGTTGTAGTGCGTCGACTTTTCCCACCACCTGTGCCCAAACTTGGAGAGAAATACACGAGGCAAAAGAAGAGCCACAAGGTTTACATCATAGAAGAGGATACAACGCATCGAGCAAGACAAAAGCTCAAACTTATCCTCACAGAAGATGTACCAAGTAAGTGCCGGAAAAAAAAAATCTCCAGTTATTTTGTGGGGGGGGGGGGGGCTACTGGTTAGTCGTAGAATCAACATTTGTTGATTACATAGTCAAAGATGATTATTTGTTAGGGTACTTTCAAAATTTTGCCCAGTACTGCACATGTACATAATGGTTCGTACTATTTTGTAGGAATCCGATTTGTATTTAGATGTGTGTTGTGATTTAGCATGATAATTTGCATTCTTAAACTAATTGAACAATATTCCACGCAGGGTGGTCTGCAAACAAAAACGTATACAATTGCAAATATGGAGGATTATGAACTAATTTGCACAAATTGCCAAGTCGCCTTTGGATGGGTTACAGAGCCTGCTAAAGAGCTCTGTAAGCTCTATAATTCTCTCTGGTGTAATCTAAGCTATATCTGCAGCATTTTTAACAAACTTTATGACTTTATGTTATCAATTTTATTGAATATCCAGTACCCATTTTTGTCACTAGATTTGTTTGTTATTTCATCTTTCCAAATCATTTTCCAGAGATAGGTAACCGAGGAGAGGTAGTAATGGTGGATAAGAGGATAGGCAGGAACAAACTGATACCATCTGGAGCTGCAGTATATGCTTCACCTGAAAATATCAAGGAATTTGTGATGACAATACAGGCAAGTTTAATTACATAAACAAATATGTTGTACATTGATTTCATATTACTGCAGTTAATTGTATTGGACATGATAGATAGTTAAGCTGACTATGAAGACATATAATTAGGAATGAATAATGGATGAGACTTGTTAATTTTTTTATTCTGATTATTGCATTCACTATGTCTTACAAAGTAGGTTGTGCAATGTGTATGAGAATTGCGTTTGTTATATTAGTAGGTGCACAATTTTTAAAAGACCAAAACACAATACCATCAACATGACTTTCTTTCTTGTACATGGGAAGTATATGGAATATTTTCCTGGTGGTATTTTTAAGTAGCTAATCCTTCTCTGTAGATGGATTAAACTGCCCCAATTTTCTTACTGTTTGAAATACTTCATTCTTCATTCCTTTCGGAATTCAGAATTCAAAATAGGTATATTATATGATTTCTGAAGTTTGATACAATGGAAAAAATGTTAGTATGAAAATTTTAAAAATGAAGAAAGGAACCATAATCAGAGTTATGTTGATAAATATCTTAAAGCATGGTGAAACTGTAAAGGTTGTGTAATTTGGTTATTTTTTCTTTTAATTTGTTGACAGAAAGAGAAAGTGGAGTCAACAGAGGAAGGAAGACTCTCTCCCATGGCAATGAAGGTAAGTGGAATGAATCATTAAAATTTATAGATGGAAACTTTTATTTTGTACTAATAAAAAAATGTGGAGTGAGAATCCAGCCGTTTAAGATCTATTTCCATTGTAACATGTATAAAGCTGTCTGTGTATACTGTTACAATGTAGCTTAGTTGTGTTTTTCTCTTTGTCTTCCTTTCGGTCAACCTATAAACTGACTGAGGTTCAAATGAAGTTCTATTTGATGGACAAAGTTGGTTCCTCATGTTGTAGCCTAGTTTTATACGTACACTGTATGTCACTCTGATTGATATAGATCTGTAAAAAAAAACGATTTACAAAACATTTGTTTAGTTTGTAAGTTAAGATACCAACATTCAACAAAACTATACAGGAACTGTGTCCTTTGAGTTGTGGTTGTTGTGGGGAAAAAAACATTGGGAAGTAGGGACCTAATGTCAAAAGAAATCATTTCAATCTATAATCTCAACTTGATTGACATGTTGGGTTTATCTATGCATATCACTTTTTGCTCTGCATTGTTTTTCTTGTTCAGACTATTAAGCATCTGCAGAAGAACATGTTGGAAGTGAGAATGCATGCAGATTCTGAATGGACTGAAGTAACCAAGGATCATGTGATTCATGCTTTCAAGCAAAGGGTAAGTCCCCCCCCCCCCCCCCCCCTCCCACCCACCCAGCCCTGATCGACAGACCTGATTAAACAAGCCAAACTTTGGTGATACATACCGGTAGTGAAGTATTCAGGAGTTGTATCACCAAAAAAAGTGTAAAATGATGTACCGGTATATGTTATACATAGCTGGAGGGAGTCCATGAGCAATACCTTATAAAATGTGCTGCTTTAAATTAATGATAATGTTCTGTTCTCAGTGCATTCAAGAAACAATCCTACCAGGTATCCACCTACTACACGTGGGCCAAGTTGGTCAGGGGTGTCAAATGTAGGTAATGTCTTGGCAAAGGATATTAGTGCAGTGTCAGGGATTCAAACACCATACTTTGTGATCTGCAATCCACTAGACACTAAACCACAACTCCTCATAGTTTTTGAGAAATATTAATATCACTATTAAAATTTTCCTGGTTTTTAACAAAAGCTTTTATTCCACAATACAGGTTTATTGATTCATGATTACAAAGGTTTTTGTGTTTGTTGTCCACCTTATAGCTTGGTGTAGTTGTGTCTGAACATGCTCTGAAACTTCCAGATGAAACAATCACCACATGTGGCACATACCCAGTGGAAGTGACTGTGAGTATAAATTATCAAAGCATGATAAAAATTAATATTGATCCTTACGACCATAAATCTAATACACAGCCGCAATATCATACTACCATGTTGATTTTGGCCAATGAGTCATTTCATGTTGAAGAATAAAGCTGTTAAATATTCATGGTCGAGGTTTATAAAATATGAGTTCATGACCAAAGTGCATGGTACACCTTTGAATATAGTAATCTTTCTCAAAATGATTAAGAGGCTGTTCACACCGCAATGAGATAGCGCGGTCTATCGTAGCACCCCCTTTTTTTCTAGCGCGCGCTAGACCGCGCTATCTCTCGTGGACCACCCCCAAGAGGTGCTCCAGTGGCACGCCGTTTTGGCTCGCCATGGCTCGCTGTTGGGCGGACCGAAACGACGTTGTACCTTCCACACCGCAGAGATAGCGCGGTCTAGCACGCGCTATCTCTGCCGGTGTGAACAGCCTCTAAGTCAGTAAAACTATTAAACTCAGGTACACTTTAGTACCATTAATCTGGAAACAACTTAAATGTAGCCAACATGTTATTAGTATTCTCTATCTTGCTGGTGATCAATTTGGATGATTAGGTACCTAGTCAAATAAGGTTAAGTCATGTAAAAGATTTTCATATTCCATACTTTTGATATTTATTGATCATTTCAACGGGTAAAGAGCATGTTTTGACTGTTATACCTCTAAAAGTGAATATTGTACCCGAAACAGTTCTATTGTGACACTTTTAAAAGCGCTCAATTAAAATTGTGACCTAAACAGGACCAAAGTTGTTCTTTCTGCGATTTGATATAGAAGTCTAAAATGCTATATAAGTTTTTCTTTAATCTTATTGTGAAACCTAGTGAATTGTATTTATTTTCATCATACAGATCAATGGCATTGACACGGTCCCCATGGAAATGGAGGTAATTAACTTCTTGCCTAAGAGGAGAGGAACACGAGAAATAGCGGAGGAGGAAAGTTGAGAGGATACATGATGTCAAATTATGAAGAAAATAGGTTCTTTTTACAGTAAAAAGTAATAGGTGATCACCTCAGTATGATTTTAATAAGCAGCAGATTTGTTATGTGCCCAACAGAACATTGAAGTGACATTCCTCATAGTGAATTATCAGTTGCCTTATACAGATGGTTAATTTGCATGGGGAATGAGGAAAGAGTATACAGACCATTCAATGTGCATTCACATTTCAGAATTAAGGCTTACATACTACATGTGATCATTTTATTTGTATTTGAGAAACTTGAGAGATTGAGATATTAGAGAAATGGGTGTAGTTCATAGAACCAGGAATTTATTCTTCCCTCTCCCCCCCCCCCCCCCTCCCCAAAATCAGAAACATGATGCATTTAGAGAATCATTTGATGTAAATTATGTTTGATAATTGAGGGGTTAAGTGCAAATTAGTGCTAACCCTTAGTTTCTGAAAATGAGTTATTTACATCATGTATCTTGCCCACCATTCTAGTACCTGTAAAATGTTCTATCCAAGCAAATAACTTATCAAATAATGGAGGCTCAGGCAGCATATAATCCTGCATTGTGTTATAACCCAAAACTTTGTTATTTATCTCAGAATTAGATGCTTTTTGCTTTAGCAAGATCTTGCATCGACCATGCAAAATTCCAAATGGGAGTAGGATTCAAATTCACTCAAGGAGAGACAAAGGGCAATTTTAGTCTAAAACAGCAGTTAGTCAAATAATATGAGATACTGTGCTCTACATTGAATAAATGTTATTATACAATTGCAATATCATGTGTGGGTTTTGTCATTTATGCATACGGTGCTTACAGCTACATGTAAATTATAGGTTAACACAGCCGTCATAATTACATAATTGTACTTACACTGTACATGTATTATTATAATATCACACTTTTATGTGAATGGACAAAGATATACGGTGCATGTATATCATTCACAAATTACTGCATTATGCAATATGAGCATTTTAATTGGAGATATATTTTTAATTAAAAGGAGAGATGAGAAAGAGAGGAAGAGAGAGAGAGAGAGAGAGAGAGAGAGAGAGAGAGAGAGAGAGAGATAGGAAAAGAAGGGGGAATAGAAAAGAGAGACTGCAAGGGGAAGAATGATATGAGAAGAAAGCACAAAATAGCTTGAGAGAAACGTACATAGCAAGAGAGATGGAGAGAGAGAGGAACAATTTTTCTTATTAGGGGAAAAATTGTAAGCTGCTTGTAATAAGAATCCTGGCATTTAATGTAAGTAAATTGCAAAATGTGCCTCGATGTGAAAAGAGAAAAGAAAGATGTGAGGTTTCAAGCAAACTCCCAGCCTAAAAAAAACTTCTTAAAAAGAAAGCAGGAAAATCAGAGAAATAGAAGAAAAAAATTATGACTAATCAGAAATTTAGGCTTGATCAATGTTACAAAAATCACTGTATAACAGCAGATTTATCTAGAAATCTCTCTCCTCATATCCCCTCTACCCCCTCCCCTTCTCTCTCTCTCTCTCTTCTTTCTATCTTTTGCATTTCTTTCTCACATCTCTTTGCTCTTTTGATTTTCTTTCTTCACAGCTATCACTCTCGTATTGGTTTGAAGAAAAAAATCAAAAGCTCAGTAAAAAATAATTTACATGTACATACCTTTAATGTATTTAAAGTAAGTTGCATGTACATACAAGTACATGTACATGTATCTCTGCATCATGAAAGCAACTCTTGAAGAATGCCAGTGCAGATACGCCAAAGAAAATATCAACTGAAATATGTCTCAAATTCAGGTTTGTTTCATCTTTAATGATGATAAATTGTTTTTCATACTATTCTGAATCTTTTAGCTGAAATCCATAGACCAACCATAGATCAAAGAATTAGAAAATAATTTACATTTACATCATAAAATCTTCTGGTAAGAAGAAAATCTTACACATGTAAATCTAAATATGCACCATTATATATACATGTTATATTGCATTCTTAGAATTCAAAGGGAAAACATTCTCACTACGATATTTGTATATTTTTTTGAATTATATGTATAAAGGTATTCTATTTTTCAAGGGTTCTGATCACAAAGCCTACCTCTCACATAATTTTGTAATGAGCTGCTTTGAGACTGAAATAAATTTCAGTCTTGGAGATAATCCTGGCTAAGAATATTGCTGCATGATAATCACCAATAATATATCTAGCACTCACAAAAGCAATTTTCTACTTCTTTTTATTATAACTTTATTATTGTGTGAAGACAATTAAATAGACATGCCATACTATATACAGAAGTTGACACGTTTGATCATTTTGATTATTTGATCTCAAACAAACGCTTTTAAATTTTGCTTAGCTTTTCAATATAACTATACATGAATCCATTTTATTAAGAAACACGGCAAGCAAGTGTCCACAATTGGAGATCATGAGATGTCAACCACATGCTCTCATGTACAAATAAAGAGTCTCAGCCCTGAAACATCTCCTGCACAATACATAATGGGCGAACATGCAATAGACTCTGGTTGATAAAAATGTTCTTATGATAGCATCTAGAAGCAAATCATCACCGCTCATGACAGACTCTCTGGGGTCAAAGGTCATTGCTTGCATCACCTGCTTCTCTCCCTCTCAATGAAGTACCTGTCTCGGATACGGTCACAGAAATGGACCAGGGTGGGGTACTTGTTGACCATGTCTGCAAGACGTTTGTCTTCTGCCTCCATCATCTGAAGAGTCTTAAGATGTCCATACACCAATGCATCCAACTCGGTGGGTCTAAACAATAAAAGTCAGAGATAAAAAGGTACAAAAAATCTTACCACTCAATGCAAAGGGAACAAAGATTACCTGGTAGGTAAAACTTTATCAATATCAATGTCAATTCCGAATTGGAATGAATTTCAAAATGAGAGGGTAGTACCACAGGATCTACCTCTAAGACAGTATTTTTAACTCAACATTTATTTCTACATGTACATATAATCATAATTACTGTTAAAATATATCATTTACTTGAATCATGACTCAAAAATGTATCTAAAATGTAACTATGTTATGTGTTAATAATTGATGAGCACTGCACATGCAATAACATGAATATTAATTCTCTTATGCAAATAGATATGTAGTACCCCTTTTCTTTTCTCATACAAATGTTGTAATACACCTGCTTCAGTACTTGACATGAAATCTGGCCAAAGCAAAGTTTTAAAATTACTGCACAAGTATGAATCATTATACGCACCTGTCTAAGAAAAAGTATTGCTCTCCACCAAGTTTGTCTGAAAGAGCTTTGCAACAGAGGTTCACTTCATCATAAACCTTAAGGGTAAAAGTTATATGCAAGAAAACAGATGAGATTAAATTTGCCATTCAAGTTATCAACACCAGAATGTTGAGGTACAGGTCACACAATTATTGCAAAACAGCAAAAAGGGATCTTTCAGAAATTAACATATGAAGCCTAGATAGTGATTGGCTCATACAAGTAGGAGATTAAATGTTCAATTGCAACTAACTTTACTCTTAAGTTTGAGTAAAGTGAACAAGGATGAATACATTTTATTTCTCCTTGATACACATTTTTGAATTAAATTTATACTAGAATATTAAAACTTCATGCAACATATTGAAGTATTCTACATACCGGTATTGTGTCATTTGATGAGAAGTAAAATTACACTGATGACTAGTATAGGAATCAACATTCATGATTGCTAAGTTACATTTTCTAGATAAACAGGGTTATCTTGCATGAAACACAAACAAATTGGAACTTTTCTGATTCAATTCCTCTTCCACGAGTATGATCTACCCTGGACCAGTCCCCAATAATCCACATTCCACACATGATCTATTGTAAGAAGTCCCACAGGAAAAGATATGTGTGGGTCCATGCAAGGTGACCTTTAAAAGCCTTGTACAAGGTTATTTTAGATAATACTGAATGCATGTCTTAGTGCCTGGAGTTATAAATTTACCTGATCTGGTAAGAAGTCTTGCCAGCTGTTATGAGCCTTGAGATATGAGATGGCTTCTCTCTGCTTCAGGTAGGGTAGGATGAGTGACAGAGGCCAAGGGTAGGGGGACCCATACCTCTGTTTAGTTTTCTGATCGGCAGTCTCTTTCACATTCCATGATAAGTACATCTTCAAAAGATATAATAGAAAGAAAATATACATACATAGAAGAAACTCTTTTGTGTTCAAAGAATCACAAGAGTTGAATATTACAGATTAAAGCTATTTCATCTTCAAATCATTAAAATAAAAATACATGTAGAGTAATTGTTGCAAAATCATGTGTCAAACAACTCATCAAAACACCCTGCAAATCAATCTCTCCTTGACTCTCCCATTTTCACATTTATTGACATGAACGCAACTTTAAACTACCTTGCACAACAATTCCTTCTCCACGTTGTAATTAAGTGAATTACCTTAACTATGTGGTATATTAAAGTCAACTGGAATCTTACCTCTGCTAGATAGAGCCTGTTGATAGAAAGAGCCATGTATGCCTTCATCTCTGACTTTTGACCTCCACTCAGCTCCTCTGATAGAGACAGTCCCTGAAAATGAAGAAGAAAAAAATCATAAAATGCAGACAATCTGGCCTCTGCAACAGACATGAATTGGGTCATTAGCTTGGAATGACATGTAGGGTAGAATATCATTCTAAAGGTGGAGTAGACATTTTTAGCCACTGCAGATTCTTTATATACATAAGATTACTGGTAATGTATGTTCATTCATCCTTTGAAGTGATAAACTCCTTTCTTATTATTATTATCAGTATCATTACTTTAATGATGAATCTTAAAATACCAAAAAAAGGGCCCAAAGTAAGAGTGAATGTAGAAATTGGAGATGAGAGATGGTCAAATGGATGTGTAGAGTTGTAACAAAGTCCCCCTTACAATATCTTTACAAACAACTTTACCATATTCATCTGCTATTTAACTCTTAAGCTGCCACCCATACAATGCACCCAGTGCCACAGTGCTAATCCCTATTGTGCCAGCCACAAATCCCCTGTATGCCAAGTTAATTTTAGGGTTAGGGTAGGTTCAAGTGCATGTTTTTTTTAAATATCTTTACTATGTTTGATCCACTATAACCTCTCATTTGTATGTTGTATAAACAAACATTGTACATAAAAGTTGTAGAAAATTTCACCCTCTTTCCATTGATACCAATATCATATCATGAATTTGTAATTTTGCTGAGGTAAATAAGCACTATTAGTGAGTTGTCAAAACCAACCCATGTCTTGCGATGGGGAGACATAATGATGATAATTATATAAACTCCAAAACAAATTGCTAAATTACTCGAGAAAATCCAATCTGACTGTGGTAGACAAAGACGAGTAATCGAAAGCCGATAATCTGATGCATGCGATGGTACTTTCAATAGCGCTGCAAAAGCACTCAGCACGGTGCAATGGGCATGAACAATAACTGTTATTACATATGCGTGCTAGCGTGCACAAAGCAGACAAGCGGTAGCTCGCTAGCATGAACGTAGCAATCAATCGATAGCGCGCTAGCAGTCTCATGGCAGGATATGAGTCAACATCCATTCTGTTTGCATAATATTTAATGAAATAAAACAATAGTAATTACCTCAATGACAACGTTTATTTTTTTAAAATAACAGGATGTCCTGTCAAACAGTGAAACCCAAGTTATAATAATTTTCAGACAGTCAGGCATATTAGCCTTCTACATGTATCGTAATTTGATGATGCAACATATGTTTTTATTGATTCAACTTCGACGCTAGTTGAGTGTTAAGTTACCTTCTTTGAAACATATTCTACAATGGGGTCAAACTCTGATACAATGTCAGCCCCAGCCTTGATGAAAGGTACAGCACCTGATTTTAAAATAGAAAAAGAAGTGTGAAAATTACCATGCTGAATATGAATAGAGAATTAGAGTATGTTTTGTTGTTAAAAAACATCACATGTACTTATCGTAAGTAATCAAATCCTGAAATCTTCATCATCATCAAATTATTAGAGACAGAATTTTCCTACTTATAAAGGGATACTGAGATATTAATGAGATATTATTTGTAAAGGGGAATTATTCACAAAAATAAAACTGCTATGGATGGATATTCACAACAGCATGCATATTACAGACCTAGCAAAGGAATTTCATAGAGGAAATATTCTGCAATCATCATAAATAATGGAACAAAGTGATTACTTTAAAACCTTTCAATGTTTAAACTCCTCCGATTCAAGTCTCACTTTCACTGAAAATACCAAAGACCCAATTTCGTCCTTCCAAACTTACATACAATAAACTCATCAAGTTTATATCTTTGGAAAAATGGAATGGGAAAATGATTTCCCTTAATTGTGTACAACACTGTAACATACTCAAGCAAAAAATAAATTCTTCAAAATGAAAGACTCAGGGGAAGTTTGTTGGTTTAAAATGTAATTTGGGGAATTTATAAATGTTAGAAGGAATCCACTTTATGGTTATTTCAATGACTTAATGATGAATACAACAGAAAGAATCATACATGTAGAAACTGGATTGGATTGACCAAATAGTTTAATGAAAACAACTTGATACATATTGGTTGATCCTATATTCACCTGAAGGAGACATTTGCTCTGCATTGCTGCGTAGCATGATGTGGAACGGGATGTCACACATCTTCAGAAAAGCTTTCACTGCAAGGCATTGGGCCTTCTCTGGAAGAGTGATTTGGTTGCCTGTCAATAACATGGATGGACAATGGAGAAAACAGAAATGTAAAATACAGGTATTTTGGAGGACATTTCAAAATTGTCTTAGTGAATGATGCTCAACAAATTCTGGCTACAATGTAGTAATTTTAACCTCAATTGATCATGTTGAAGACCACATCTTCAACAATTTCTTTCTCAAATTAAAACCAATGAGAGAGAGAGAGAGAGAGAGAGAGAGACATACACACACACTCAAAGAAAGAGGGAGAGAGAGAGAGAGGGGAGAGAAAGAGGGAGAAAGAGGGAGAGAGAGGGAGGGAGAGAGGGAGAGAGAGAGACATACACACACACTCAAAGAAAGGGGGAGAGAGAGAGAGGGGAGAGAGAGAGGGAGAGAGGGAGAGAGGGGGAGGAAGAGGGAGGCAGAGGGAGGGGGGGGGGGGACGGACATTTTGATAAAGATTACCTTCATATGGCTGATACAGCTCTACATTTTCAGGGATCTGTGGCTGGCCTCCCGTGTCTGTGCATGAGGGAGAAAGAAGAAGAAGAAAAAAAAATCAAATTTGTAGTAATCTGAGATTACCAAATTATATTCTGAGCATATTACTAGGAGTATAAAATAAATTGAAAAGAAAAATGAATAGTATTCATCAGATTAAAGAAAATGTTTGAAGATCACTTTCTATAGACAAATTGGCTAGATCTACTTGATCATCAGTCAGTTGGGAACCACAAAGTAATGTCGCATCATTCTTGTTGACTAAACACAAACACAGCAGAGCCATGGCACCTCCACCGTATACTGTGAACGCCGCGGTAGGGAACTCTTGGGCTCAAGAACGTCGTGAAACCACACGCATATTTATCTGTTAGTGTTAGTTACAGTACCTGCCAGTATATGAGCAGTTTCTTCAATGCGCTGCCCCAGGAAACTCTCAGGTGCACAGTCACTGCATTTTGGATAGACTTCTGAACTAGCGCCGCCGAGGCCGATTTCACAAATTCTGTTACTACAGTTGTCTACTACTAGATCTAGGTCTAGACTACTAGATCTACTACTAGTGTTAGTGTTACTATTTAACATTACGGGAAATCCAGGCAGTGGGACTGTAATAATCCGGATTTTATCCAGTCGTCCATTTAGACGCCAGGAAATCAACCAAATCGACTCTCTCAACTCATCATTTTCCTGGAATCTATAAAGAATATTAAATGATCCATAAATGTATTATAAATGTAACTTACCACTCCCATTATTGTGAATTTCAGCTGCTTGCTGAACTAGAGTTGACATCTTTGGTATTAAATATTTTGATGGTACCTTAGAAACACAAACGATAAGGGAAAATTATGCTGTCAGGTAAGGTCGAACTTGGATTTCGATGGTCTAGGCATAACTTTATCTAGTTTATGTTTTTTTTAAAGGAAGAGGACAAAAAATTGAAAGTGAAAATGAATAATTCATTCATTAATTCAACATTCAATAATTTTACCAACTGTTTTAGCACTCATCTTATTTGCTCTGGACTATTAAAAAAATATTGTAAATTTCTATTTTCTCTACAGAAAATATCTTGTATTAAACACATGCATGTATCCTAGCAGGATTATTGCATATACCGGTAGGTTTCAAATAACAATTGATTACTTATCATCAACTACTAAATAAAAAGAAAAATTCATGAAATTTTCAGTACAGAGCAAATTGGATACACATGCATGTAGTCGTCAACTTGAACTGATTAATTAGTAATTTGAATTTAAATTCAATTCATATTCTTTCCCCATCTTTATCTGATTTCCCTAAAACTTTTCAAGATCTGTTTCTCCCTTGCTTTCTGCTTTCTTTCAAACCATATAAGCATCTGGATGTACCTCATCTCTAAGACTCTGTCTCTGAAGTAAAATTCCCTTTAAACAGTATATTTTCCTCTAGATCTCTCTCTCTCTCTCTCTCTCTCCCTGCCATAAATAACGAACTTTGGGGCACATACACACACAAAAATTGACCAATATTCATAAGCTCGATGGAATCCCAATACCCGGCACCAATTATCTTCAACAAAATCATGTACACCAACTACCCCTTCCTCTACATGCACACACACCTTACAGACCCACATGCACAACTAAATGTAGTCAACTCAATTACACTGTAGCTCTTAGATGCTGCTTATAAGTATCAGCTTCCATGGTGATGTAGATATACAGAAGGCTTGCAGTTGCACCATGAGAGTGGGGGGAGGATTGGGGAGTCCTGAAAAGGACTGTTGGTAATCTAGCTTTTTGTGTAATTCTAAAAAAGGACTAGTGTAACTTTTCTTGATCTTATAGTTCATAAAAATGAGAGAATGAGCTTTGCGAAAAGAAAACATTCTGAATCGACTAGATCAGTATAAATATGCCCATATGAATTGACTGAATGATACTAATGAAATGGTAAAATAATCACATTTTTTTAAATTGTCATTGTTATTTGTTAATGATACTGAACTTGAGGTCATTCATTCAATGTTAAAAATTCGATTTTTCTTTTCCTTTTATGAATATATTAGTTGTTCATGTAATACCTTCAATTTTATCGGATTTACCTCATGATCACACCTATTAATGTTAACATAAATACAGAGGGATTTTTTAAACATAATACAATTGACAAAGGAAATTTCATGTCTTAAACATTCAATGCACTTTATTGTGTAATACTTACAACACTGGTTTGATATTTTTGACAGAAAATGATTAATCATTAAATTAGAATAATCACACGATGTATTAGACTGAATGAAATATAAACTTGAAAAGGAAACTGTTGCCCAAATAAAATTACATGTACATCACACCTTGATTTCATTGATATCTTTCATAAAATTTGTCATTTATTTGGAATACCAATTACTGCTTGGAAACAAAATATTAGTATTATGCTAAAATTTTCTCTTGTATTTCAATAAATACCGGTAAATACATAAGTACCAACAATTATGCTCAAAATTATTGTTCTCTGGTAACCCTTGGGACTGGAAAAAGGATGACAGTTGATCATTGAACATTTCATCACTTGCCTCTTAGTAGTGAATAGTAAGTAGTATCAAATTATTTAAAAATATTGTCAATGTTGACCCAATATCTAATTTTCAATGTTAAAATCTTAGATTAAAGCTATATATTACAAAAAGTATGTATTAAACCATTAGCAAGGAGAACAAACTTGTTGATACATATTTAATTTTTTGTTTGTTTAGTATAAACAACTATTTCCCAATGTAATGTACAGCTTCATCCTACAAAGATAATCTCAAAATTAATATTCATTGGATGTTCCTGGATTAAGACATAACTGACTTAAAACATGAGTAAAAATTTAGATTTACTTTGACCTTGCAAGTACATGTACCTTGTAGTGAGGGGGGGGGGGAGCCTATACTAAATAAGTTCATGTAGAATACAACAGTCATATTGGGGAAAAGAAAAATGAGGTTGACAATCATAATATTTCATTTAAGTTCTGCTTTTACCAACAAAAAACAACAACATAAAATTGTGATTTATCTGGACCATGATTATTCCTTTTAGATAATCTTGACTTTGGTATTAATCATCATCTTAAAATTGAATTCTTGCTAATGGTATTGCATTCTTTTTTTATATATAGCATTGTTGACAAAAGAAAATGAACAATCACACAAAACTAATGTTTTTGTTAAAGGAATCAATACAAAACTAAATACACTTCAGTCATAAGGTTTGAATTACGATGTATGAATCAATTTGGTAATACAGATTATTATTAATTTCATGATTTTTTTTTTAGACAAAGAAAAAGTTTGTTCCAAAAATACAGGGCCTTGCAATACATACCGGTACTACATTTGTATACTAATACAATTTGTAAAAAGAGAAAATTAAAAAGTAAAATTATACAAACCCAATAACATTTCTGCAGATAATCAACATTGAAAATGACTAAGTGTTAAGTCACTTTCATCTGAAAGTATGAATTCTGACTGGAACAGAGTTTGTATATATACATACAGTCATCATCCACAGCTCTAAACTACATGTTTTACATATAAATATAAATTGTTTACTTATAATCTAAGGAATAGAATGAATTTTCAACCTGACTTACTCCTCCAGGCTTTGAATGGTCTTTTAAGGAGAAATACACAGTGTGACTCCATACTACAAAAGGCTCTTAGACTTGGGTGTATAAAACATGTGTACATGTATACCAATAACAATCTATATCTATTAACTCTACAGATGAATTATTAGACTCTTAATTTTACATCATAAATTTAACAGATATTTGTACAAGTGATGGCGAGAAGGATGTTTGATGCTACTTTAATAATGACCACTTCAGTTGATCCTTGGCTGACTGGAGAACCTAAGAGCAAAAGAAAGAAAAGAGAAGAAGAAAAAATAGCATTTAAAATATCATATTTCATTCAATCTTGATTCAATAATGCAAAATACACACAAAATACACACTGAAATGGGAAGAAATATTTCATACCAAATGGATTTGTATTTCATCATAAAGTTTTGACCTACTCGGTACCGGTCACTATGAACATGACGGACAATGAAAGCAGACAAAATATACAGTTCCTCAGGTAGACAAAGGAACATCCCTTCACTGATATTATGTAAAAATGTGTAGAACAGGTGTCACATGCATATTTACCTGTTCTACACATTTTCACATAATAGCAGTGAAGGGATGTTCCTTTGTCTACCTGAGGAACTGTATATTTTGTCTGCTTTCATTGTCCGTCATGTTCATAGTGGGTATGTGTAATTCAAGTCTTACAACAACAAATCAAAAAGGCTATTGTAAACCTATCTTGAATGGGGAAGAAATTCTACAAATAAAATCTATAGTATACACTACCAAAACTTATTTTGTATCATAAGAATTTGTAATTAATGTAATTAAATGGATTTCATTTACTGTGTCTGCTCATTTTAAAGGGTAGCTTTTCTTGTTTTGAATGAACTGGATAGTTAACTCAAGGTCTGGTCAACATATATTTTTGGTGGCTGATTTGAAACATGTCCCATCATTTCCAACTTTTTTTCAAACTGTGATCTCAGAATGTGATAAGATTTTTAAATAAAAACCTAAAAAGGATATATAACTTTAAAAATCAGTGTGAATATTGAATATTGGTATATTGCCACTTTGTTAGCATATTGAAATATCATGAGCTGAGATCATATATTTTCATTTGTAATAACGCTACAAAAGCAAGTCAAATTGCCAAATACTTCTGTCACCTAGAAACAATTACCGTATAGAAAAAAGAAGATAAAATAAACATGAAGAAAAAAGATATTGCGATAATAGGAAATATAGAAATAGGCCATTACCTACATGTATACATTGACATTTATATATAAATGAAAGAAATTGATCAATTTAAAAGAAAATGAAAGAGATTTCCATGTACAAGGCTCAATGTATAATTTCAGATCTTAGAATAAAGTGAACGAATACAATACATACGTACACTGTTCTTGTATGTAAAATTAGTTGATATCATGGTGTAGAACTTAAAATTATATTATATTTGTCTTATTTTAGATATAAGGTACATTTTTCAATAAAGAAATCAACTTCACTTTATACAGGTACAACATTTCAGGCTGTTAGCAAAGATGTTGATGGGGGGGGGGGTGGATTGGGGATCAAGCCTTAAAAGGGTTTTATTAAAATATATTACATGCAAATGCCATGTATTAAGGCTGCTTGTACATAAGGCTTCAGAGTAATTCAGCATACAGGTATATGGATGAAACACAATGCAGGAAAGCATTTGAATTAATGTTACAGCGCCAACTAGTGTCAAATCTACCCCATACATTTATTCACTCTCCCGTGCATGTATATGTAGAATTTTCACCTAATGGGGATGGAAATATCAACAAGTCCAATTTTAGCAACTCTGGTAATGTGAGTAGTACAATCATTGAAGAATGTAATCAATATAGAAATTAACTTATTATGAAAATGATTACCTATATTGTAAATATACCTTTTTTAGGGTCTGTAGACAAAACATGACAACATTTTTGGTTTTATAACAAATTTGATAGACTTTTTGATAATGAAAATCTTCATGACAATATTTTTCCAACTCCAGCCAAATTCTAATTTCATTAAAATGTATGTGGTTTAAGTGTAATATATATGTAATACATAGGATCAATTCATTGGCCAGCAAGCCAAACCTATAAAAGTGACTTGCCTGCACAGTGCTAATGTACAGACATCACTTTTGAAATAAACATTTTCAAATGTTTTTATTCAACTGTTCCAATAATATACATTTATGAAAGAGAAGCCACAAAAAACAAGTAAGTTCACAGTGCAAACATACTGCAGAAGAAACTTAGTAAACTTAGCAGTTTATGTGGCAAGTGCATAACTGTACAAAGATACAGTATTTGAATTTGGCTTCATTGAGTATCACAAGTATCGTAATATCCAAAAGTTATTTGTAGCATTTGCCTGTATACAAAAATAGTATGTTTTTACATTTTGCCTGAATTGAAAGGTGATTCACCATTAATACTAAAACAAGATACAAATAGTATTTCACTGATGGACTGAAGAACTGTCTGTTTGGAGCCAAAACGGCCTTAATTGATATCCTTAAAACAGAATTAATATACTTCTGATTCCAAAGAGATGAAATAACAGATTGTTAATTGGTAAGTGTCTTCGTATGATGGTTAATTTGAAAATCTAATAACTACAATTGCCTTCATCTAATATGGATTGGTAAGTCAATATTAAGACAACAAAACAGAGAGTAAGGCTACGTGTCTAAAGGACAATTACAACATCTTTCTCCATAACTCGGTAGTCCATGAGCTCCCAATTTTTTTTTAATCTTCAATTTAAAAAGATATCATATGCAATTGAAGGAAAGTTACTACTGCTCTCTTGTGTACATAAATCATTCATATACCAGGGGGTGTTTCACAAAGATTAAGATTGACTTTAAATTGGACTTCAAATATAGAAGGCCATTCATGCAACTGTTTTCTCTCCCCATTTACTGGTATTGGTCTCTCAAGGGATGTACAAATCATGGTCACAAATCTACAGAATTTACATTTTGTTTATAGTTCATTATTAAAGGACAAAATATTATCTAAAGATCATATTTGTAAAAGCAAATACGTCCTGCCATAATTTTGTCCAAATTAACCTGGGAAGGTCCAATTTGTATGTGGGATTCAAAACAGCTTTGCGTTTATCATGTCTTGGAAACATGATTCTGGCTGTATGTCACATTCAAAACGCACTTTTTTCAGCGTTACAATATGCCCATATCTAAAGACGTTTGAAAAAGGCTTTGCGCTTTATCACCTTAAAAATTTGCCTGAAAGACGTTTGAAAACGCAGATTCTAGGCAAAAAATTGGTCAATAAACGCACCCTTTGTGAAACACTCCCCAGGTGTACCAACATTGTTGTTCTTTCTACTTTGTAGTGCCCCACTCCCAACCCAACCCAACCCATCCCAACCCTTCCCTACAAAAACATGTATGCCTGGAGAGCATTTGCATGGGTCTTTCTAAAGCCATTTTCAAACCATTTTCATGACCGGTATATAATTTACTTATTATACATTGCAGTCATTATGAAGTTGGTAGACTACAAGCACAAAGAGATTTCGAAGAAGGACAGTTTACAAAACTAATCTAAAAACTAGTGGGTGCAAAGAAAGATGCATGGATGCCAGCTACATGCAAACAGGTATTTTTGTTCTCTTTCAAGAACGAATTTTATAATGGGAGTAATTATGCTACATATCATATTTCCTATAAAATACAGAAAGTGTTATGTCTAGTATGAGTCAGGTTTAGGAATGTGATAGAGAATATGACAAATAGTCTTCCTTTGCTTATCCATGTTTTCTTGCTAGTAAATCAAAGGCTGCTTTGAGCACTACAAATGTGCATGGCAGCAGGTCTAATTATGTATGCACTCTATCCCATAGCAAATGGAAATAAAAATATACCGGTAGCCAATTATTAATATTATTATTTTTGTTTTCACCTCCTAATGACACTCTATCAAGATGGGTAGAGATTTAACACTGATCTTATCACCAGAATCACCCTGGGGGGGGGGGGGGGGTCACTCTCATACACAAGTGCTACCCACCCGTGTCCCTCAAACTCTGAAATGGACCCTAATGGCGTAGCGCACCTTTTCTGAAATGACCCTAATGCGGTATGTAAGAAACGTTGAAACTTGTGAACCTGAAAAAGTACCCTTTTTGGGGGGGGGGGGTTGTGCGATCAGTGCTTGAAAAACACCCCTTTTTAAGAAAAAAATTGATGACACTGTATACCAGTAGCTGAGAAAGACACCCTTTCAACGCTTTTTCTGGACACAATTGCGTAGCCAGTCATGTTGGGAGCAACCCCCCCCCCCCCCCCCCCCCGGAGAAATATCCTCTGATGGATCTACAGGTAAATAAAGTTTAGATCCAGAGCAAAAGCTTAAAATTTAGAAACAGGGAATCCATGCAAAAATGTTAAGAGAGGAAAATGGTTTAAGTGAGAATGTGAGTTCTTGGCATAATATAAATATTAATATGCACAAACAGAATGAGAGAACGAGAAACCATCCCTGCGAGCAAAATGGATCAAGCAATCAATCAGAATGGACAGACTTACATCCAACTTGCTGCTGATGACCTTCAACACCACAACAGAGGGAGGCACAGAACAAAAAATAACAAGGGTGAAGGATGTGACAGAGGGAGAAATCAAACCAAATAATAAAACAACTGGAAAATAAAACTGAAGAACAGCTTTCAGCTTGTGAAGGTAGTGGCACTGATTTGCAATCCAATGATTAAATAGATTTGTTTATTAGTTTTAAATAGGAGCACTAGTCAGACAGCATTCCTGTAACATGGTGTAATGGTCCATGCATATACCCATGAATATCCTCAGTCGTCATAGACCATCCTATCCAGTAGGCTATATGACTACCGTATTTTTTTTCTTTAAAATTGTGGCTTTAGATATCTTTATTATTAGTCTCAAAGGCTACGTCTAAATTTTTCATGCAACAAAATTAATTGTCCGTTTAAAATTGATAATGGTGAATTCATTAGCAAAATTTGAGATACAGTGGTTTAAAAAACCAACTGGTGAAACAATCTACAGATCAATGCTACTACAATCATGCACGATACGTCTGTATTCATCTTAGCTTACTACCTGAAACATGTCATATAAATCAATATGCCATGGATGATAACATAAACATTTTCACACTATGAAAAGTGTAAATAAATGTGATTTCTCAAGGAAATGTTACCTTGTCAGTTACCTCTAAACACCTCAAACACATCACAACATCAAAATGTGATCATGTATAACTGAAATTTTAACAACTGTTTATTTGGTAGTGCATTTCCTTTTTATTTATACGTTTATACTTTTGATGTATGATTGAAGCATTCATAAAGCCATTTCTTGATGCACACTTTAACAGTTCTATACAAAACTGAACTGACAATAATTATGAGATGTTCCACATTTATAAATACATGTAGGTGTGCGTTTTGACATAGATGCAATATGTCATATGTAATATGTAATACATACATGTAGTGATTGTGATCATGATATGTTAACACAACAACAAAGTCATAGACATGTAGGATTATAAATAAAAGACCGTTTCTTTTTACTTGTTATCAAGCATTTTAATACCTGTGACATGGTCTGTTCGCTGATTGGTACATCATCCCCTCTCAGTGAAACTCTTTGTGCAACAGCAATTGGGTCTGCTTCAAGAATGATCCTGAGAAGTGAGAACAATCAGCAAGAGCAATAATCATACATGTGTATATTATCTGAAATGATTTTCTTATATATGAAGTTTAGTTCTTTAAAGAACTGAGATATCTATTTCCATGTCTGGCCATTTTTTACTGATCTGCAATGAACTTGCAATAAGTTTAGGGCAAGGTCTTTAAAGCAAACAACACAAATGTATTAAAGCAGCACAAGCTTACACAATATAAATACAATGAATAAATTCAAATATTAAAAGGATCACTTTAATAATTTTTATCATAAATATCATTTTTTTAGGATTTCAGATGCTGATCAAAGTACAGGTGAATATGCATCTATTTTGTTGTCTCAAAAGTATTATGTAGACTGTACAATTTTGAGGAATAGAAATTAAAAATAAAAAAATCTACATGAATGAGGTTTAGAATAATCATGAGCTAAAACTGTAATTTTCATGAATTGAATGCCTCTTTATCTGTGTAAAGGCAAATCCACTTGAAATTATAGACGATTACATAAGTGATTGATGCCAATACCATTCAGAGTCATTTGGCTTTTCCTCTTAAAAGGAGTCCACTCATAAGTGTGTAAATACATTTTGAGTTCTAGACTCTCAAATTTTCTTTTTCTGAATCATCTACATTGTGGTAGACATTATTTTATAAAGAAAGTAATAAGAAAAACAAATACATTTTCAGCTCAACTTAAGCTTCATACCAAAGGTTAAAAGGTAACAAACGTCCCTATTTTTTTTTTAAAGAGAAAAGAAATTCCATTTCCATTAAATGTCACATATCCTTTGTTTTCTGAGTAAGTAAAACCAGATGCAGACTATTTGACATCAATCGTCTTTCTAACAATTGGAACAAACAACACAGTGTGCAACCTGATACATGTACAGCATTCAGACACAAATTGATTCCAATCTCACATAAATCACAAATACCAAATAATTCTTTATTTTTGTTGCATGGAAGGAAACTCTTTTATTTGATCACATCCTGCCTAGACAATCTCATCATTTCCATCAGTGGTTTGAATTTCACTGGCTTTCTTTTTTTCTTTCTTTCTTTTCCTTTTATTTTATCTCTATGTCTGATTGGCGAGTTCTACAGATTAATTTCAAACTGATTTTGTCCTCTTTTTGTGGACGATATGGGAGAAAAAGCCAAACCTCTGTGCGTTTAAATGGGCGGGGAAAAATTACTAAATGATGAATCTACATGTAATTGCTCATAAAATAAAGGCTTGAGTGTGCAAATTAAATTTTGTTCATAATACATCCATCATGAATAAACATGAAAAGTGCTGTTCTACAAATAATAATGGTGTATATTTTGTCTGTTCCTTGCGCACATTTTTTTCTAAATTCTTTCATATAATAGACCTAAGCAATTTCTAGGGTCCATTTTTGTATTCACTTTATAATTGTTTTGGCCATTTAAGCTTCTAATAAATTCCTTGTGAGGGGAAAAAAGGTGTAGCTCTAGCAATTATCTTTCTTTTTTAATATTTTTTATATTTCTATTCTTGGGGTGGTTATTTGATTTCATAGCTTTTTAGAGAATTGTACTATGTTTTTAAACCACTGCTTTAAAGGTAATACAAAGTTTTGGTATGGGGTCATGAATTTGGTTTAAATGAACATATTGGAAGCATATGAGATCCTACAATATTCAGTGATCGTTGTCGCGGTTGAAATCGAGTCTAAAGTTATAAAATTGTAAATAATAAACTCTTTATGTTGTATAGCTCCCTCTTAAGGTCGAGATATTAATTAAGCTATAAAACAATGTTTCTTGACTAAAAGCGACCAATGAGCTATTCCCGTTTGGAAATGATATATCACAACTACATATTCTGAGATTTTCATGGTCGCAGCTATCATTATACGGCCATAGGTGCTATTTGAAAGCAGAAATTTTTAGGGGCTAAATGTTCTAGTGCTTATAATACATCCACAGGGGCATCCAAATATATCAAAATTGTAAAGAATCATTATCCACCTAATTTTCAAAATTTCCCAAAACTTTGTATTACCTTTAAGTAATCACATGTCAATATAATTTAGCTAATGTGCACTGCATTAACAGCCATCACTCAAATGAGCTCCAATGCTCTATCAATGGAAACCAAATGTATCTACACTACTGTATAACCAGAAACTTTGCAAGCACAAATTGCTTGTGAATTTTACAAGTGGTCTAGATTCATGAATTCCTCAAGTGGTCCAGATAAATGAATTCCTATTTTCTCCCCTGTGAAATATTGAATCATAATTGACAACACTAAACTTTTGCAAAGGTTTCTGGAAGTGGAAATGGCCATCATTAATATTTTATGATAGTTTCACGTCACATACATTTCTGGTTTTAGAAAAATTCAATACCTTCTACTACTTACCCTTCATCAATGATTTCATCCAATGCAAGAATAATGGAATCCAGGTGATCAAATAGAGCTTTCTTTTCTACATTTTTCCTGCAGAAAAAAAAGAGAAAAATGAAGAAAACAAAATTATCAATTAATGACATCAGTACACAAGCATTGTTTAAAAAATGTTCATGAAACTGAAACTATGAAAACAACAAAATTATTCATGTATGTACTGTACAGGATCAGTACATCAGTATTGTCTGGAAAAAATGTTCTAGAAACATGGGGAGAGACTTTACAAAATGAAGTCAATATTCTTTAAGTGAAAGCCTTTTAGTTTCATTTTAGGCTTCTTTCTAGAATGAAATTGAAATGTTGATTTGATTGCACCACAGACACTGGAATCTAGGTCAGGAAACATTGCTTAATACCCAATGTGCCTTTCTTCAGCTTCGCTTGGATGATACTACGACATCATGAGGGGGCCATGTCAAATCTTTGCATCATTCTTGGATGACAGGTTTAGAAAAAAGGTCTGCGATATGAAGAGGAATTAGAGTGATCAATCAGCACATTATTTTGGTGAGGCATCTCGACTCTTCCTTCAGAAAACAGGATCTGTGCAATTGACTTTGTGACTAAATATTACCATCCTAAGGGGGAAAGGGAATTGGAAGCAGAAGATGCTTGCATGCTTAGTTCAAGGTGTAGGTTTCCATGGAGCTGATGTATCCACACCAAACTAGGGATAACGTTCATTTTAATGTTTCATGACTGTCATGACTGCATAATATCATTACAGGTGGCAGACTGATAAATTGTTATACTACAGAAGGAATTTCTCCATGAATTGAGCAATAAAACAATTCTGTCAATAGAAAAAGAAATACCATCACTACAATAATGACACAAATGACCATACAAATCAATCTAAATCATTCACTACTGATCTCGTGTGTTAGATATTTATAAGTTTTGTGCTGTTTTTTTTTGTTTGTATTGTTTTCGTTTTTGTTTTTGCATGGTTTTGCTTTTGATCTCGAAGGGCCTTGTCAATAAAAAAGTGAGTAGTACATTCAGGTGTAAACTATACACAAATGTGCTACTGGACATTCACTGTCCATTCTTATCTAGTGGTCATTTCATTTCATTCTACCACCTAGCATTTTTACAACAAAATTGTTATTTAGGTAGGTAAATATAAAAATGTAAATCTAGTAGAATAACTATTCCAGTTTACAGGCAAAAATCTGAAAATTAAGTTTTAATGTCAGTGTTACTATCCACGAAACATGAAAATCCCACTAAAGTAAAGGTATATATTTTTTTTTAATATCTAAATAATCATGAAACTTATTAAGCCTGATTACAAAAATCACTACAAAGTAAAACTGTATTCTAACACCCTTCTTTTTGGTCATTAGACACCAAAGATATACTAAGATCTCTAAAACAAGTAGAGTGGCTCTTTAGACAAGCACAAAACAAAACAACTGAGAAATATGAACACTGCCTAGGAAATATTACTCTGCTCTGTGAGGGTGATGAGAGAAAAGGAAGTGACATACAAGTCAATCAAATAGGGAGGGTAGTCCATCCCCTAGGGAGGAGGGGGTGGGAGGGGGAGAAAGAGGGAAGGAAGAAGATATATATATATTCCACTGTCACTGGATGCAACTAAGATCTGCCTTGGAAACGAAGGGTAGGATGACAACATCCGTAATCTGATTTGGGACTGGACTGTAGGAGGGAAACGGCAAGGAAAGGGGGAGAGAGACACAGAGACAGAGGAAGAAAGAAGAGAGAGAGAGAGAGAGAGCAGAGGAGAGAAGGAAAGAGCATTCATGTAGATCAACTTCCTTCTTCTGAAGATGAACTGTGGCCTAATTAATGAACACATCAATCGTTCAATTCATGGCACTGCTTATACAGGACAAAAAGCAATTAAGCAGACTTCAACCAGATCCACATCTTTTCTTGATTTCAAACCAATTCATAAATCACCAGTGACCAATCACTTTTCACAAGTTTTGATTCAAGACAGGTGACATCAAGTTATATCAAGAATCTTTAATAGTAGGGATGACCTCAATCTCATGATGACTATCAAAATGTCAATCTTTTAAAAGTTATGTGTTCGTCATTAGAGTTTGGCAATGAGACAAATATTTGAAGACAAGCATGAAGAGATGCAGAAGAAGACACTATTCTTTCATTTCCTTTAAATATTTAGCATATGTTTGTGGGCTTCTTTCTCTTTCTTTCTTATATTTCAAAGAATAGTTTATTAAATAATTTTTATTCCATGGGTCACTTTTCTGTAATTCATCTTTCTCTAGCCCAATTTCCTACAGATGATGTCCATGTTTGGTAACCATGCAACCAAACCACCCTAAAGCGATAGGGACCACATCACTGAATGGTGCCTCTAGCCTAAGCTTGACTTGATGGTTCCAAGAGGAGGTGCATCCAGGTGAAGCGTGATACAAGTTTTCCTCCTCCTCCTCCTCGTCTCCTGAGATGTAGAGCGATGACAAGGTGCCATGATGTGATTGGTAGTTGGCAGCTCTGTCTCCTGCTGAGGGATGTGCCAAGCCAAGGGTGGGTGGGTGGGTAGATTGGAGAGGTCCTGGTGCAAATAATACCTCAAGCTTTCTCCAAAGGACAAAAACCTTTCAGCCTGATGATTTTAAAAATTACACAATCAGAGCCTAAGATGACGCAATTAACGAAAACTGAAAATTCATGGGCATTGCTTACCATATATATAATAGTAGTTTTATTCCTCTTACTAACTATACATTTCTCTCCTTCTCTCTCTTTCTCTCTCTAACTGTCACTCTCTCCGTTTATTTCTAAATGAAAGATGTAACACTGCTGAGGCTACTGGTACAACATTATCTAAGCATCATATTTGCCTTTTTGAAAAAATTAGGCCATCTAATTGAAGTAAATGAATGCAAGTTGAAGCAGAACTTCCTCCAGCATTAAACACAGAGACTTCAACTTTTGACAAAAAAATTGAGCCTAAAATAACTTTTCTATACCCATTGCATTTAGACCTCAAATTTTGAACAGGGGCCTAATCGGCAAAGACTGTACAATTTTGATCCAGACCACCATTAAAAAAAGTCTATGTGAACTCTAGCACATTTCAATATATCAAAATTTAAAAAAATAAGAAATAAAAAAATGTATTTCCAAATTTCAATTAGAATAAAATAATATTGAAATCAGAAAATGCTCGTGCCTGATCATCTCTTGCTTCCCTTCATACCTTCGTTCTTTGTAGAAGAATTCTAATCCACAGGTGAGAACTTAATATACCTGGACATCATCATCCAAGAATCAATGTGCAGGCAGGAGCAGATGAGTCATAATGAAAGACCATCTTCTTCTACCTCTTCTGATTTACAAACAGGAAAGGACAAGCAGAAGAATACAATGAAAGAAAAGGAGAAGGATGACAAGACAAGATAGAGCATCTTTTCTAATAATTGGCCATAAAACAAAGCACATCCTGTCCAAGACGACGGTCAGCTATTGTTCTATCTGATATGTCCATAGAGGCGACCCGAGATGACCTCGTCATCAAGGAATCTCTAAGACAGGCAAAGATAGGTACACCTTAGACAGGTGGACTCTGAAGCGATTCTAAAGGATAAGTGAACAATATCATTTTACATCCACGGATGACATTTGCTTTGGACATGCCAAATCAATTCCTTCAAATGCTGTACATCCTGTTTTGGTAAAAGGAAAAAGGTCAAAATCATTCATCCACATCTCTGTGGATTAAATATTGTTCAACTGACCCAAATACAATTACAAAACAGAGTTCTGGTGATCAAAGGAATTGAAAAGGTAAGCCTAATTATGTTTCACTATTAACCAATCCAACCTAGTTTGAATTTCCTTAAATCTATCAAAGAACCCCCTCCATCTCTAGTTTCCTTTTCAATTTTTCAATGAAAGCCAAAGAAACAATAACAGCAGCATAACACAGCAATGATGGTGGTGTAACACAACACAGGCACACTTTGTAGCAGAAAACATGTTGTGTGAAAGTACCTTTGAGTTTAAACTTTCTTGATTAACTAGAGTGTGGTAATATCAAAGAAACGTGGCTCAAAGCTGAATGACCCAGACTGATGTACACTGAATAAGGACAATTCATTTCAGACATTAAATTTCAGTCACACCCTGGGATGTAGCCAGGATATGCTATGAATAATTTGTCTTTGTAATAAATCAACAATCTTTTAGGAATCAGAAAAACAAAAGGTTACTCCAATTCATCCATGACGTCCCTGTCCTCCTCTGAATGCCCAACACAAGTGACCCAGTGAAGGGGCTAACAAAGGAGGAAGGCTGGGGGAAGAGTCCAGTGTCATGCACCATGGATACCGGACTAGAATCTATAAACTGATGGGTCGGTGGTTGATTGAGGAGGATATGATTTATTTTATGTGTGTTTGGGGGATGGGGCTCCCTGGAGAGGGGGTAAGACAAGATAAAAGGAAGGGGGAAGAGTCTTGTGATGACACCACAAAGGGTGATTGACATGAGATGGAGCTTTGCTGAATCATGCACCAGGCCAGAGGTGACTTCCAAACAGCCGATCTAGCTTCAATAAGAAGCAGCTGAGAGGGGTCATCTGGTGTCAAAGGTCAAAGGGTGATTGACATGAGATGGAGCTTTGCTGAATCATGCACCAGGCCAGGGCTGACTTCCAAACAGCAGATCTAGCTTCAATAGCAAGCAGCTGAGAGGGGTCATCTGGTGTCAAAGGTCAAACAGTGATTGACATGAGATGGAGCTTTGCTGAATCATGCACCAGACCAGAGGTGACTTCCAAACAGCCAATCTAGCTTCAATAGCAAGCAGCTGAGGGGGTCATCTGGTGTCAAAGGTCAAAGGGTGATTGACATGAGATGGAGCTTTGCTGAATCATGCACCAGACCAGAGGTGAATTCCAAACAGCGGATCTAGCTGAGAGGGGTCATCTGGTGTCAAAGGTCAATGGTCAATAACAATGAATTCTAAAATAAATCATATGTAGTAGTGATATGTACAAAAGGTATTTCTGTTACAACTTCAATTACATGTAGAAGTCCTATGTTTCACTCATAAATGCCATGTAGAGATAGATTTAATAGTAATATTTACTGGTACTAGAATATATATTTTCTGCCTAAATGAAAGGTATTCCTTTTAGTTGCTGAGGACTTTGAATATCCCATTTATTTTGGAAAAACATAAATAAACTTTAAAGTCAAGACAAAGTGATAAATTCAATCAGAAAATCTTATCCACAGGATAAAGGTGTCTTAAATTATGAAATTTCCATTTAAGTTATCAAACAGTTATCAAAACTTGCTAGTATTAATTTCCTGTGAAATAAAATATTCATCTCATTACTTTGGAACTTCCTAAAGCTACAGTCCCATATACGTCCCGGACCGTCCCGGACCATCCCGGACCCCATCCGGGGTGATCCGGGATTCGGTCCGTGTTGACACCGTGTTGGCACCGGGGTGGTCCTGGATGGTCCTGGGCGGTCCGGGAGTCGACCCCGGATGTTTTTGACGGTCAAAAACTGCCGGGGTGGTCCGGGACGATCCGGGACAATAGTTTGATCCGGGGTGATCCGTGTAGCCACCGTGCTGGGTCCGGGGTCATCCGTAGTGGCGCCGGGGCGGTCCGTGTTGATCCGTGGCAGTCCGGGAGTGAGTTATTGACCGCCCAGGACCATCCAGGACCATCCAGGACCATCCAGGACCATCCAGGACCACCCCAGTGCCAACACGGTGTCAACACGGACCGAATCCCGGATCACCCCGGATGGGGTCCGGGATGGTCCGGGACGGTCCGGGACGTATATGGGACTGTAGCTTAAAAGCATCACACTTTTTTGAACAAAATATCCCGGACCATCCCGGATCACCCCAGACCATGGTCCGGGATGGTCCGGAGTGGTCCGTGCTCGTCCGTGCTGGTCCGGCTTTATATGGGACTGGGGCTTAAAATACCTATTCACTTAAGTAGGGGAAACAAATAAATCAAACCAATAATCCGATTTAACATTGACTATATGGACTATTTTGGAAATGAAATTTTTCCTTTAAAATGTTGCATAGCACCAGATAGAGGGCAGTATAACTGTTGCACTGCTATTTACATCCAGCATGCTCGTTGGCATCCTGTGTAGCGCCACAATGCTCTACAGTTAAATTTTTAACAAATCTGTAACAGGAACTGCACTTAGGGGAGAAAAAAAAACATACAAGATCAATTGATACTTGTTTGTTGTATCATAGAGTTCTTGGTTGTCAGGCTCAGGATAGAGTCAAACCACAGATTTGTTGCTGCAATAACACAGCAACTCAACTGCGAAAAGTTTGCTTTACAAATACTTTTATTGTTTCCCTCTGGAAGTATCGGATGTCAGTCTGAAGACAGACCACAACCGAAACAAGTCCAACTTGAAACATAACTCTCTCTCGTTCCACTGGGGGTGCTTAATACTTCATTTTGTCATTCATCCATTATATTATGCACCCAAATAATCTTGTTGGGAGAAGAAAAGCTGTGCTGCTTCGACCTGTAAAGACCCAGAGAAGGCTTGAGTCAGGTGTCATCATAACTGTCTGTTAATTGGTTCTGACGAGCCTATCTGAGGTCACTCAGGTTCACTGCATGAGTTCACACACCCATCTCCCAATCATTCGCTCAAAGAGCACAGAGTATCCCCACGAGTCAAGCAAAGAAAAATCATGAAACGTTGGCCAACAGGAAAGGGAATACCAATACAAACTTCCCAGGAAACTTGATTAAGATGCTCTGTGAAGAGAGTCCACAAGAGTCAGCCTCGAGCTCAAGAAAAGCCTTTCTAATGGTCATCATCAGCTCATTACTGGTCATATTTTCCAAATGAAGAAAACAAATTAGCGGGACCATGAATTGGCAATTATTATCCCAACAAGGCATATTACAAATTCCAATTCATCTTTTATTTCAACAAAATCAATCAGGCGCTGCAACCTCTTTTTAAAGTTTTTGGTACCTTTCACTGGAGGAGTCAAAAGCTATCAGTCTCAAACACTATTCTGCCCTCAGCAATTTTTCTTGTGAAGTTTTCCCGATCTGTTATCAGTAGAAGCAGAAAGGGTTTTCTTGAAGCAAATGTTCTCTTTTGGGAGCTCCTCGGCTGAACAAGGTCAATGATCACATGTCAATGACTCACAAACATCAGGACTGAATTACTCAAGAAAAAAAGGAGGAAAAAAGAAAGAAATTTTCTGACAAATTCATTGATGGGAGCACAATCTGATGTATGATTCACTGTTCAAAAAGGGATATCTTGTTAAAGACTACAGCGGATTTACATTAGGATGACCAATGAGCTTCAATAAATTCCAGTGAATTCTCTATTTTGAAGTTGACTTAATTTAAATAAGATACATATACAAGTTGATTGGATGCAAAAGTTAAAGCTGGTAACCTCCAGCAGCTTTGTGAAATACATGAAAATCTGAACAATTAGTTAAGGTCAGGATGCTGACCATTACCTCACATGTTTTGACACCGCATGAAGGTCAAATTAGAGGTGCGTTTAATGGCTCCTTCGTCAGCTCTTTTAAGTGACTTTGTCAGGCTTTGGATGATTATAATTGATACAAACTGTGATGATTGCCTGGCAGGTATCTATCATAAGGGAGTGATAGTACCCAATAAATGACAGTGGTACTAATAGGCCTTGGGATAAGACAGATCAGTGTTTACGACCAATCATCGGGGGCGGTGTAACAACCTTTTGGGAACAACAAAGGATAGACAAGGATTCGATGCAGATGTCTTGCATAATTAAATATATAGGAAATTTGAAAAATACGAGTTTGACAGGTGTTCTATCTTATCAACATTAACACATTGATACTGTTCTAGAAGACTGGATTACCTTAGAATATAAATCAGAAGTACAATGGGAGTATCAATCAGAAGAGAAAGAGGGGTATACTTTAATAATATATTCTAGCATGAATGAAAGCTTTAAAATGTCAGGAATGAATCAAATCATCCATTACAGAGAGATACCAAAACGGCATGGGAATGTTGGGAAGATACATGTCATCATCAACTCTCTGAAAACTTCTCCAGCCCTGACATCGACTGAAACAAAAGATTTCAGATAAAGACTAAGTCATGTCAGATACATCTTTACTTGGAGGTACACTACCTCACATGCTCATGGACCTGATGATAAGTACATCAACCCATTCATTCTCTAAGGTAGCATACTCAATAAGTGCCATAGTGCACTGCACAAGTGACGATGACTCTCAGAATAAGCATCGACCTCAAATAAACTTCTCCCAAGCCTCATAATATCTGCTTCATTTCTCCCTATTGGTTTCCCTCCACCGACATTCTTAGAAGGAATGACTTAAAGCCAGGTAAAGAGAACGTGACCAACCAACCTCCCTAGAGAAACTCTGGCTGCAACATCACCTACAGACACTTCAATAAAAGTCAAAGTCAGCGCCTGTATTTTCAACTCCCTGTATACCGGTAGGCACATTATCCAAAGCCCTATGGAGCCATCAGTTCTCAATTTGTCACCATTACCTTACTTAATCTCTACACTAACATTTGTGATAAACCTCATTATCAATTTGTAAAGGTGATTCATTTCTTTTGTGGGAAACAAATTCTGGCTCAATAACAGAGAGTGGATAAATTTCTCTAACAAATCATAAATCACTGATTTAAAAAGGGTTTATGAACAGCCAAAGTCTGGTTGACAGTGTGGATAAGATCATTTTGATATGCTTTATTTCATCAAGCATTTGTAGATAGATTTGGTACACTGCTTTAAGCTGGAGGTGCATTTTCTAATAGCATCAAAACATTTGTTTCTGATATGCTTCATACTTATCGTAGTGGAGCTACGCTTAATGTTATGATTATGACCACAACCAGGACTTAGACATTTCAGCTATATCCTTCGCTGCGTGTACTACATGTAGATACTAGATAGCAGTTACCAAAACGTTGTCAATAACTCTAAAACTAAATGTTACATCCCGAATGTCTTTTCATTGTAGTAACATGAGTCAAATTAGAGGTACAGACAAAAGGACAAACTAAAGGCTCTATACATGGACATGGAATGAAAACCTCTTCATGTAACACAATACAAAATATTGCAAAGATATGAACAAGCAATATTTTATCACATTTTGCAAGTTGTTATGTGACTGTGACATCATGAAGATAGATATTCTCCATTTTTCTCACAACTATGTTTGAGGCAGCATGTAAGATGCTCGCTGCCAGACCTTTCATTCCACAGTGCTACATTCATCCTTCAGCAGCTCCGCTCTGGTTTAGAAACCTGGTGTTAATCAAGCCATCTTTCAATCCATCAATCCGACTGCTCACATTGATAGGGAGAGAGAGAACACCCCGTTGGGTAGCCAGCAGTGGGGTCCATCTATCAGCCTCTTATGACCAGTTCACCCCTGGAGAGGGAGGGGTAACCCCCTCTGGTAAGTGGAGGAACACCTCTTTCCTCAACATCCAGTCACAGATGCTGACCCCCCCCCCCCCCCCTCCCCTTGCCTCCATCAGCAGCAATACATGTAGATTGCAAGGATGTGTCAAGTACAGTTCACTAAGTATATAATTCCATCTTTCCTTCAATCTCTGGCAAGATCTTTAACTTACATATAGCTCCTGAAGATGCAAATGTCAGATCACAGATATAGTCATCTGCATGTTTATGTTAGTGATCTCAGTACATGGTACGGCTAAGATAATTATCACAAGACATAGTGGAAAGAGAAAATTGAGGAAAAAGAGCACCAACGATACGTAGTTCTAGTCTATAAATATATGTTGCATAAGTCGTCCCTGTTTTCACGAAGTGACGGTAGTGAGGAAAATCGTCACGCAAAGTGAATGCAATTTTTTTCACTACCATCACTTCGTGACAACAGCGACGAAGTACTTAACAGGTTATTCAGATTATCATTATCAATTACAAAAGGATATTAACAGACAACAGAGGTATTTTTTCAAGTCTAAAATCACAGAAATATATTTTTGATTTCTTTGGAAACCATGGCTTCGTACCACCATTTCATAAAATCTTGGTGTAATATACACATGTATGATATTAATCCCAACAAAAGAACAGTCACAAAACAAATTTTAAAAAGGAAACAAGGTGTGATATTTCGACACCTTAATAGCTAAAGTCCACTTGTCTTGCGAAATTCTTTGGCTTCATGCCGATAGCCAGGTAGGTAGACATGCAAGGTGGTATGTTTACGGAGTAACCAGTAAACTGGCTACTCTCCACTCCTAAGGGACAGCTGGTGGGCTGGTCAGATAACGATCCTCTGAGGATGCACACACTGACAAGGTGCCAATGCCTAGCTACGTTCACTCAGGACACTCATACTTATAAACATTAAATTTGCGAAACCTCCAAGTTATAAACAGCGGAACGAGTATTGAAAGTGTTATAAATACAAGCCTGGCAACCAGTCATTTAAACTACAAGCTGGTCAGTGTAACCTCAAAGTTAGCTGCATCAGCATGGCACTACAAGAAAAGAACCTTGCTGATCGTAGTTATCACCCTAACCTTAAGATTTAAAGGTACTATGTCCCATTTGCAGACCAAAAAAATGAAAAAGTTAAATTCCAACTGCATTTGAAAGATAATACTAATTTAGAACTTCCCTAAAAAAGGTGGGGCTTGAAAATGTCTTCAAGTGGGAAAATAATGACTATTAGTTGTCAAATCGACTTTAGGGCTATAGAGCCCAAAAGTAATAGTCTTGATTTTCAGACAATTGTACCGAATGGTCATACGTTTTATGCTGCGCAAAGATTCAATCAGTTTAATCTTGGCCATCACAAGAAGTGGGTTATTGATGTAGATAAATGCTCATGTACCCTTTACAACTCTTTTCATGTATGTTATTACCGAAGAAGAAGAAAAAGCCAGTCAGTCACTCAATAGTGTCTGCTATAGGGTTTCCTTGCATAATTTGAATATGAGGAGACTGCTAATGTTTAAATTTCACAGATAGGATATACATGACATATTCATAATTCCTGCAAAGTTCTACAGAATTTGGGGTAGGCTGCAAAAGGGACATAGTACCTTTAAGATCCTTAACGGTTTATAACTTTGATTAAACTTAAAGTTTTGAAACTCGAGTGCGTACATACAGTCCCTAACTAAAGGTTTACAGTGTTCTTCAAGGTTTAAAACCATGACCTAAAGTTTCTTTGAAGGACTGTCGTGTAAACCTAGCTATATTCTCCACTTACTCATACCCAGGTGTGGGGAACAACACTTCAGAAATGATGAAGGCAATGTCTTGACTGTAGTCTACTCATTCAGACTTTCATGCTGCTACTTTCTTGGCTTCTAATTCCTACAAATTAGCTCAATCTATAGAGCGTCCGCCTCACAACCGGGAGGTCGTGGGTTCGAACCCCGGCCGCGTCATACCAAAAGACGTTAAAAGATGAGAGTTGTTGCTACCTTGTTTGGCGTTCCACAATAAAGGGATAGAGCAACATCGATCTGGCGCTGCTCAGTGGCTGCCGGGCTCACGATCAATTGGGCAAAAAGAATTTCCGTTTCGGTTCAATAAAATTTAAAGTGGACTATTAGGCTATTATTATTATTATTATTATTATTATTATTATTATTATTATTATTAGTGTTGTTTTAATCTTAGATCAGCTCCATAGGTATTTCCTGAATTCAGATTGATATTACTACCTGCCATTAACATCAACATAAAGATACTACACAAGTCATGTATATGTAGTCTCTCTAGATTTCAAAATGTGGAGACTTGCATTTAATCATAGCACATTAATGATATCTGATTAGCGATCAAGTCATGTGTAAGTGACAGATGAATTTCTTTAAACATGCATCAGTGCTATACATTTTCACATGGGTCTGAAAGATGTAGCTTCATCAATGTCTTTTGAAAAAAAGAAAGAAAGACAGAAAAATGCCCCTCCCTTGTCTCATTTCATTTTAATTGCCACTTAACGTTCTTAGTTGGAAATTCAAGTTCAAGAATCATCATACTCTGACTATACAAACTTAAACTTAAAATGGGTTGTATATTGGAGTAATTAGAGGATTAGGACTACGGTTTTGATAGTGTAATCCCTGTAACATGACACCCCTTCCTTACAAGCCCTTCATATGGACCTTATTACTCATACCAATATGGTCTGACAGCTAGCCTCGGCTATATTCCTATACCACAACACGCCGCCTACTTCTCCCAGTAGTTGGTCATCAGCATTCATATGTAATGTAATAAGGACTTAAAGGTCATTGGGATTCAAAGAATTGAAATAATTACAGATGTTGAGCACCCCTTATGAAACTCAATATATTTTAGAATTTTGTTTTTCTTTCCATCAGAATAATTGTAGGAATTAAAAATAGTGTTTGTGGTTCCTTTTAATATTGAACTAAAGCAAAAGAAAAATGTGATCAACTTCTTTGTATTCTTTAAAAAGTGTTAATATCAAGTAGAAATAGAGAAAAACTTTGTTTAAAGTCATCCTCAATTAGAATCGGAAGTGCTGTAATTCATAGATAGCTACTCTACAATACCTTTCCAGTATGAGTACCAAAAGTCCTTTTTTCCTTCTTCTTCTTTTTTCCTTCTTCTTCTATTTCTTCTTCATTTTTGTCATACTATATACATGGATTTTCTTTAAGCTGGGAAAAGTTTTAGTGTGAATAAGACAATTCCAATAATATCTAAACTAGGATGGGTCAGTTATGGAAGATCAGATTTCTCTAGAGCTAATCCATAATTGAATGAGCATCTATGACACACGTAATCTCTTGTTTGTTAGTCTCAAGACACTAGGCATCAACTTAATCACTTATCCAGGGCCTAATGGCAGCCATCTGATATGACTTTAACTTGTCAACCAGATTTGACATAGATATCTTATGCCAAATTTAAAGGTATTTGTAGAGGTACATCTCTCTATATATGCCACTTACTGAGATGCTACGTCTTACCACGGTCCCATATACTATACTGTACATTGTGCTGCATGGTACATGTAGTGCAGACAAACCTGTCATAGCGTCCACCTCTCTATAAAGACCACCTGTTTGCAGTGGCCAGTTTCATCTGTTCTCTTGTGTGGCCTCTATATAGAGGTTTAACTGTGCAGTGTATGTCTGGTAAAGGTCTTTCTGAAAGCCCAAAATCACTCTTTTTTTAATCAAGTTTGCTTTATTTTTTACATCTTAGATGAAATCATTCATCAAACCTAGGCCAACATTTCTGCACAGTAAATAATCTAAGAATACAACAACCTGTAATCCATCGATGAGAGATGTGAGGTACCGCCTATGGGAAAGAATGGATGGCTCATCAGGAATGGCTCATCAATGGTGGATTAAACATGGATGCTCCATATCATCACATGATCAAGATTGAACCAGAAATGCTTGAAAGGATAATTTATGACAACATGCAACACCCAAGAGATGAAAACAAAATATGATTTTTTTTTCCTCCTGTCTGAGCGAATGTTCCTCATCTCTTATTTTTCTGACTCTATTTTGCATCTTGTCTTTTTTTTTTTTTTTTTGGGGGGGGGGGTATTTTGTGGAGAGATAGTTTACTTGGTATGCAATATCCAGAGCTATTTGTACCTATGTGTTCATGTTAGCCAAACTGAGCAAAAACTGATGGATAAGGAACATATCTAGTCTTCATATATTACAATATTTCTCCGCTCGCAAATACACAATTATGTCCCATGGAAATCTTGATTTAGCTAATTTTTCCACTGCTATGTTCGAGAACGATCTTTAATGATCAGAACAACAAAAGCAGGAGAGACATCAGTGGTCGAGTGACTGTGGACTTGTCTAGACAACACATGGTAGCCTCAACACCCACAGCACATAACAACATGGGACTACCACAAGTTGGCAAATCCCAAACAGGTGTTGCAGTCCCACCTACTCTTCTTGGAGTACTTTTGTCTTGTTTTTTGAGTGACGTCCCACTGATAATTGTGCCACATTGGGCGTCAAAGTAGGACGGACTGTCTGTTATCACAGCTTTTCAGTTCTGGAAGATAAATTCTTAGCACATGACCTAGGTGCTTCATTACAATTAAGTCAAGCACCTTCATCTCTGAATCTCACCTGGCTTTACAAACTAGTTATCCTATCTTGCAGGTACACTATCATGCAGGTAAAGGAAAGTTCATTGATCTATATTAAAGCTTATCTTTGCTTCAAAGTGCTGGGTCATTCTCAAAACCTGCTTTCAATACCTTATTTGAATCAAACCTGAAAGTCTATTCTATTCGTCTTGATCATAATCATATTTAATTTTTTTTAAAACTTGTTTACAACAAACCATAGAGCAAGATCATTCCAATGACTCGGATTATGATTTGGGATTTACTGACAGAGCAAATAACTCAAATATATTGAAATAATCCAAATGTATTAACTATTGTACAGCACACCTCTAGGTTTATGTAATACATGTAACTATGCAAGGGGGATTTAATTATGTCAAATTTATGAACTACAATTATTTTTATGATTTGATAAACAGAGCAAAGTTTGGAAAAACAATTTGAATGTTGAATTGTCTCATCTCATGAAGCATACTCCTTTATATAGATTAATGAAATATTAAATACATTTTATGAAGAGTAATAGCCATGCAAACTCAGAACTATGCCTATTAACATTTATGTTCACTGCAAAGCCCACATTATCATTATCGCAAACCCTGTTCCATAATAATCTTGACACGTTTCCAAAAGGTGCCTGCCTCATAAAATAACATGGAGCAATTTGCCGAGATCGTTTTGGAAGCTGTTCTTTCTTTGCTCCCACCTTGCCCGTAATGACTTTGGGCAAGAGCGGGTTAATTTAGTAAAGGTGTGTCTACATCCAAGTTTTGCACAGGTGGGCGTCGATCGGTGCCCTTCCATTGGATCCAGAAAATGTCAACTTGTCAGTCTTCCTCATCCAAGTGCACCCAATCTCCTCAACACTCCCACATCTTTGTTATAAAATTTAAGAGCGACATTAGCATCATCCATTAAGCAGCGTTTAATGGAGGCACATGTAAGCGCTGATAACAAAACAGGTGGAACATGAGTTTCCTCTTCTTTTCTTTTTTTAAGTTTTTCTTTTTCCACGATTGAAGATGATTTCATTACACACAGCTGCATGATACAATCATAAGACCTTGAGTACATGTAGGTCACATCAGAACTGCATGTAGATTAAATCAGCTCTCATTAAACAAATTATCAAGATGTAAAAGGTAGCATTAGGGATTGGGAACACACCACGACCATCCTATAGATACATTTTTATTCTCTTTTTAGTCATACTTTAAAGAAAAAGAACAATTTGAAATCACTGAATATCAAAATGCTCTTTTTCATTGTACTATATGATATTGTCTGCAACAATAGTTCGAAATTGCCAGTTTAATCAACCCCCTTCCTGAGGATTCACATTTTCTACTTGATCACCTGCTTAGAATCATCTCTTGACACTTTCCCTTTTACAAGTAATTTTAGCACAGTATATTAATGCAGTATCTAGTAAATAAACAACCATAAGGATCTTTATTTTTGAGGTTCAGTAATAAACCTTAACATCATTCCTCCTGTTACATGTAAAACCTACAAATGTAACAAGAGAGCAAAATGTACATGTCACAACACAGACATTCCCTCCTGAGTGTAAGGCTATCACTCGAGTCATCAGATGATTAGAGTCCTATCGTCATGGTAACGTGTACTAACTCCCACTGATGCACTGACATGTGGTGCACTTCCTTCAGGAGGCGTGACACCTCACACGGACCGATCTGACATCTTGGGTCCCCGGCTGGCGAGTGCACAGACCAGATATGTGAGCAGAAAACAGCTGATAATGAATCCATCCAAAATTGAATGGGAATTTGTACTTTTATTGCAAAATGCCTGTTTTGTTGCTCATCAGAGTGTGCTGTGGAAAGTGAACGAGGGAATAGAGATCAAGATCCAGCCAGTCATCTCAAGCACACTCATATTCAAAAATTTCAATACACGTTATGAAAGAAATGATATTGACCATTATGCCAATGTGATGAGTCAGGAATACAGTAACATGCAATTGGGAAAAGGGAACCTAAATTGTAAATGTAAATTCTGGTTTTCTCATCTCTTAACATTCATCTTGTCTTTTTCTTCTTGTAACATTTTCATAATATACATGACATACCGTAACACTATTCAGTTGATTATTTTTTATCCAGTTTTCTTCATTCCCTTTCACTCCCTTCCCCTGGTAAGAATCGGTTGGATTGGTCCAATGAATGTGCCCCGAACTTATAACTCCATTCTTCATTCTTCTAACATTTTCTCTCTCTTCTCCTCTCCTCCCCTCCTACCCCCCCCCCCCCCCCCATTTTCTTGTTCCTTTTTTTGTAAACAGTCGAACATCTCTTCACCCCCTATCTCAGCAACACCATCAACCCAACGATACCATCAAACCTTCGACCTATCTCTTCTTTCTTTCTACTCTCTCTTCCTTCATATCATCTATCTTTGCAACATCATCTCCTCCTCCTCCTCCCTCCCTCCCTCCCTCCCTCCCTCCCTCCCTCCCTCCCTCCCTCCCTCCCTCTCTCTGGTTGGTTGTGAAACCATGATTGATACCTGCTTGTCAACATAGGAGACAGTTCTCATCATCACCTCATCACAGCAAGGGGAAATTTCCATTTCCTATCGTTTCTCTCTGACAAATACACTACCCACAACACCTCGTGGGAGCTTCGCCGCAAACATCAATCTTGAGAGGGACATACTTGTTTTACAAGACTTTCATTCAAATTTTGATTAAAAATGAAATCCTATATTTAGGTGTTTTACTCTCTCTAAGGTCTTGCTATTAAAACCAAGGTACTAATTAGGGTCATGATTTGCCACATGAAATCATGAAAATTAAAAAAGGTGAACCATCCTGTCCTTAAATAGCATTTTTATCAAGCCATTGTGCCTAAAATCAGCTACAAGTGAGAGCCTGAAAATAGCATCCCTGGACGACATCTCTTCACAAACAGTGCTTCCCTAACTTTTATCTTTTTACCTCATGATGTTAAAATAAAAGGGAATACACATACTTACTTTTCTATATAAACACTTTACGGGAAGGGCAAAAATCATGTTAACCTTTATTTAGCAATCTTAATTTGATGCGCTCTTACAACTCTAAATACATTCTTTGACATATTCCTACTCAGATCCAATCTTACATGATTAGAGCTAACCTTCAAGTAATATTTCCCTTCTTCCTCAAGAATTATACCCTACAACATCTACATGTAACTCTGGGTGTGACATTTGTCACTTTGGCTCCTTTCTAAATTTCTCCTGCAGGGCACAGAAAGCATTTCTCTCATTGTTCTTCAGAGATAGATCAGGAAAATGAGTTGAGGGATTATAGTTCTTACTTTGAGGCAAGGTAACATCTAGATCTGTGGTTTATCATCTACAACATAGATCCTTAAGGTCCATAATTGGCTTGGATCGAGTCAAATACATGTTTTTCTATTTGAATATTAATGTTCAATTGAGATTACAATAGAGCAATGACACTTAAGTCTTAACATCCCTAAATGTAGATTCCCAGTCAAAAGAGGGAAGAAAAAGCTCATTTTGTACTGGAAAATTCAGTCCAGGGTATTTGGTTCCATATGTAACTGATAACATCAGTGATTCAGAGGCGGTTCTAGCAAAACATTTTTCTTTTTTTTTTGGGGGGGGGGGTAGGGGGCTAGGGGGTGTTTGGAGTTTTTGCATTGATTTTCTACATTTTTTTACTTTGCTTTGGGGGTGCTAGAAGTAATTTCAGGGGATTTGAGCCTCCTCTATCCCTCTAGAACTGCTATTGCTCTGACTACAGTATAAGATAATTTTCTGCTAATTATATGAAGTTCACATCCCTTCTAGAGCTTTGATCAGATCAAGCATCAAGGACAATTACACCTTTACTTTAAATTGTTGTTTAGTATCCATCATTCTGGGTAACATATAGGACAGTGGATAAGACAGTGGATGACCAAATACCTTGGACTTGCTGATATCCAAACTGGGTAGACGCCTTCTGCGTTCTTAAGATGCTTACCTTGATTGATTAATTTACATGTTTGCTCTCTTGTTTGTGTTGTATTATGCGAGCATGTCCTGACATGACTCTGCATAATTAGTTAGACCTTGAGAACGATCTTCAACTCTAGTTGTCTGTCTCTATGAACAGTAGATTAGTACCTGGCAGAACTAATATTCTATGACTAGGCTCAACAGCCTATTATAGGGTACCTAGCTGGTTGACTGACTGGCTGGCTCGTTACAGCTGGAGACAAAGTTCAAAGTTGAATAAATAGTGCATCTTCATATGATGAAACACTGAGAGTATATTGCTCTCAATATAGGAATCTTCATAAAAGAACTGCAATAGCTGATACTTCCACAAGATCTTCTTCAACTTGTTTTTCATAAGAATGAAATATAAAGATTATTTCTCCTAAAAAATCTTCTAATCCATAATTGTTTTTATTTTTTTAATTATTGATTATAATAGAAAATTTCATTAGGAAAAGAACTGCAGCTCACAGTAGGAATCTAAGGCATACACCACCACTAATTCCAGAACATATGTGAACTGCCCTCTAGAAGGAACGTGTTTGTAGACCACCCCTGTAACCTTTGAGAAACCTTCATGAATGCCTTTCCTGTACAGACAAGCCCAGGTAGGGGGCAACCTGGCCTACTCATCAAACCAAACCAACCAGTTGTCAACTCATCAAACTCTAACTGTCTGGTCTATTAATCACTCAAATTGACAACAAGGCTATTTACTAATTGAACAGTCTGCTTCTTCTTAGGATCTAGTGATACTTTAGTTAACCCTGCCTATGTATGTGTAATGTCCATCCAGAATGTTTGTCTAAAATTGTGTAAGTTCGTTGTGTCATTCCCCTGAACGCAGACGTACACTATCGTGATAAGCAGAAGGTCCTTGACACTAGAATGCCAGTAATTTTTAAAATATGTGTGTACTTGATACAAAACTACTCAAAGTATGGTAGGTAGTTAACATCCATTTTCTCTTTTGTATTAGTTGATTAAGAGAGCAATACATATCGTATCTGATAATGGTATAGTACATGTATGTATAAAGCAGACAAAAATGAGTTATCAGGAATTGACTATGTGGTGTGCACACACATACTAACGACCTTCTGCAAGGAGCATGAAAGTTTGTGTCCTGAAATGATAACATACATCCTATATGTTCCTTCTAGTAATGTTTCACTTCTATATCAACCTAGTTACATCAATGTACATATACTTGTAAACTTTAAAACAAGCAAAAACCACTATACTTACTTACGAAATACAAAAAAGTGCCTGGAACTCAGTAGTTAGAACCCATCTCCTTTACTCATGCCTCTAGACTCATACAACGTAGTCAATTTAATATCATAGAAATGCATATATCAACACATTGTTTTCATGAAGAAGGTATCTGGATATTACAACAAAATCTTCAATACAGACCTTGCTTAAATTTTTGTTTTCAAATGATATTACTGATGTGTAGACATTAAAACCCACATATTTCACTGTTTAGATTTCTTTTCATTCAGCAGATTACAAAACAAACAACAGTTATAAAATACTCAGACTGGTACCGTATATAAATCCGCTTTTGCTTCTCTTCACTTTTTTAAAATGTGAATTTTTCACACAGGGGATAGAACTCTTTTTCTGTGCTTTTTTTTCTATAGGCTTAAAGGTATTACAAAGTTTTGGTAAATTTTGAAAATTGGCTGGATAGTGATTCTTTAAAATTTTGATATATCTGGATGCCCCTATCGATTTTTTTATAAGCACTACAAAATTTAGCCCCTAAAACACTTCTGCTTTTGAGAAAAATTTAATATAAAAATTTACCGGTGCTCCCGGTAAATTTTGATAAATTTCAAATAGCGCCTACGATCATACGATGGTAGCTGCGACCATAAAAATCTCAGAATATGTAGTTGTGATATATATATTCCAAACGGTAATAGCAAATCAGTCGATTTTATTCAAAGAACATTGTTTTATAGCTCAATTAATATATTGACCTTGAGAGGGCGCTATGCAACATAAAGAGTTTATTATTTACAATTTCATCACTTTAAGACTCGATTTCAACCGCGACAACGATCACTGAATATTGTAAGATCGCCTATGCTTCCAATATGTTCATTTGAACCAAATTCATGACCCCATACCAAAACTTTGTATTACCTTTAAAGATGAGCAGCTTCACACTAAAATATGACACTTCTTATGTATACTTGCATATATGCAAACATTTAGCTTCATATGCATACAGGAAGCTTCATGGGGTTTTAAATGAACCTGAAGAAGAAAAAAAACATTTTCTGGAAACCTCAGAGATTACAAGGTAACCACAGGCTCATTGCCTCTTCAAATGTACTTTTTAGTTCTCTTCTTGCCAAGTCATAGTTGGGCCTTCAAATTTGCATTACCTCATTTCTCCTAACTTGTTTCTCCCCTGGTCCCATTTGGAACAGGCCGTTAATCAAGAAACCTTGTAGTTTACCCTCTCCTGCCACCTTCAATACACTTGTAGCCTGCAGCCAATCAACTCTAACGTCTGGTGGTCACATGACGTGTCCAGGTGAATGAAGTCCCTGGATATGATGCCACACCCTTGCTTCTGGGGCAAGAGCTGAATCAAATCTAATTTTGAGGGTCACTTTATGGATTGCTCACTACTTTATAACTCATTAGTGGCCATAGAGCTTTACTGATCCCTTAATCTACCAATTTAACTGAAGATAGATTTAACAAGATACCAATTCTCATGATGAGCCTATATCTATTTGCAGCTGGAATGGGTAACTGCAAGTAACAAGATATGCTACTAAAGTATTTATATCACTTACGTGCTATTGAATTCACCATGATATACTAAATTTTAAACAGTACATAATATAATAAACCTTTAATGTAAAAAGATGTACAGAAAACTGGATCTATCAACCACTGTATAATGTAAAGGAGAAAGGTCAGTACTTGGTATACATATATATACAAATGCCACGTTGATCCCCCTAGAAAATTCAATAATACCTCTTTTTTTTTTTTTTTTTTGCAATACCTGTAGTCTTATTATTATTATTATTAATATCAGTCTTTATGCTATATTCCCATGCATATCTTAGACAGATATCAAGTCATTATGAGAGGGATGGGGATAGTAGAATAAGTTTAATATCAAGCTTACTATTTGATACTCTTTGCATGAAATATCTAATATTTCTAAAATACTGTACGTATCACTGTCACCTTGGAAGTTGTTTCACATTGTAAGACCAGAATATTCTATTTTCATTGCTCTTTTCATTTCTATGTTTATTATTGTCATAGATTTCCTTCTTTTTACATTTATCTCTCATTGCTAACTTCTCATTTCTCTCTTCAATTCACTTTCTTTTGACTTCTTATTCTACACTATTTCTCTCTTCCTACCCAAGCACTCTCTAGTTTCCCTTCTCCTTTCTCTCACCTGCCGAATAACAGTCAGAACTTGGCAGCGAAACTGCTCCGTGCAAAATATCTGTAAGCCTGTGGAGGTTGAAGCTTATCTCATCTCTACAGGTAACAGTCTTCATCAGTACACCTGTGTGCTACTGCAGACAGCTTGAGGTACACCGAGGGACTAAACGTTCAAATGAATAAAGAGTCACACGGCTTGATTTCCCCCACAACATTCAAATCAAACCCAAATAACACATTTTCACCTTATGTTTGCTAGTGTTGGAACCCTGAGAAGACCTTTGATTTGATTTCCCCAACATTTTCTTGGAGTTTGCTCATTTTATTTGTCATTTTATTTGTTTATTTGTCCTTATGTGATGGTGTCTTGGAGCAAAATGGATTCACAGATGATGGAAAATGGAAACACCTTCGGATCTAAAGTGACAGAATGCTTCACTTTTTTTTACTATGATTCTTTTACAACGGAAGAGTGGAAGGATAGATTCTTACAATTATTTGTCATATGACCTATATTTTTGGGGGGAATAAAGGATTAGTAGAGAGTGATGAACCCAGCAACAAAAAGTTTGAATCCCTATATCTATGCTCTGAAGTACTCCTTTATATTCCAAAAATATTAAAGTTAAAATATATTTCATTTACATCAATCAAAACCATTCGCATTCACATACCTCATACATGCAGGAACACAGAATTTCCACATCTGACATCTCACAATCAGTGTTTACCTTCTTGTTTTAAAATCTGTTAGTACCCAATCACCTGCTTCCAAAATTATCTAAATGATACCATGACCAAATCATGTCACATGACTCTCTTTCTCTCATTCTCTAGATTTAAATCTCTCTTTACTTTACTCCCTGTCCTTCTCCTCAATGACCTCTTTATTTGCTTTCTCTTTCTCTCTCTGTCTCTGTCTCTCTCTCTCTCTCTCTTCCTCCCCTCTGCTCTATCTTCAACTCTCCCCTCTCCCCCTTTTTAAATCTCTAATAAAACTGACAGATTTTTCTCACATCGGTTGAAAAGAACGTTGCAACTTTCCTTTTGCATTTCCTCACCTGCCCTCTGCCAGCCATCCCCATCCCTCACCATTCCCCCCTAGTCATCCCCTGCCGCTGCACACCTGTATTACTCATAATTCTCACCTGGCTTCCCATAGCTACCTAAACGTCATTTCAACGCTTCTGTCTACAGGATTTGAGAAGTGTTAGACTAAATCCAAATGACTTCTGCCATACTGTTGACGTCTTATCAGCTAAAACCATCCAGGACTCAGTCAAGGACCCACATACCTATGCACTTTTTTTTAAACACTTTATTTCTAATTTCAAAATAAAAATCATGAGTTTTGTAAACTCATCTATTCATCAGACTTGATTTATATGTTTTCTGCAACTATAGTAAACAAGTTCAAACCTTGCGTCACACTTAGAAATTGTATAAAAGTTATTTACTTCCATACAAAATGAATAAATAGGATGACTATGTTTGTGATTTGTTAAGGTTTTTTACTTATGGTAAGGAACTTATTCTATTTCTCTTTTACAAATTTATAATTTTATGAGTTAGCTTAACATTGCAAGAAAATGTAAATGAAATCTTCCACAAAGTCTCAAGAAGATGGTGATACCTATACAATCTGCCTACCAATTTATAGGCTTAAGACATTTGGTTACCAATCAATAATCACTCAGAAACCAATAATTCAATGATCTGCTCGGATGGAATGTACTGTACACATGTAGCTATTCTTTCTTAATCAGGGAAAAGGAGCAAACATTAGAAATGACCGCTCAAAAGACAGAAAAGCAGATTCACCTGAACCAATAAATAATACAATTGGGCAGGAATAGAAATGCTTTCAAATTCAATCACCAAACAAAGCCAGACAAGCTGGTACTTTCGATTCCAATCAGTAATTGGAGACAAGAAAGAGGGGTTAGAAGACTGAAATAGCACCCTTGAGACTTGATGAGGTGTGACACATGCACCAATCAGGGCAGGCAGCACATTGGTATCAACGCTTCCTTGGACACTGCGTGACACGCGTCATCCTCAATTGTGTCTGTATCAATTTGGAGGGCAATAAGCACTTATGACGATGTGAAGAGAAGGCCAATAACTCTGCTGATTAATTACTGCAAGACAAAGAGAGGCAAGCTTCACAAAGCTGCATGGATCAACCATAAGGGTTAATGGTGATGTGAGTAGTGGATGAAATCAGGGTATAGGGATCAGACGAGATCAAAGCCTGCAGATGTGTCATACATGTAGTATTGCCTTGGGAGACACAAAAGAGAGAGAGAGAGGGAGAGAGAGAGAAAGAGGGGAGGGAAGGAGAGAGACAGAGAGGGGAGAGACAGAGAGACAGAGGGAGACAGAGGGAGAAAGAGAGAGAGAGAGAGAGAGAAAGACAGACAGACACACAGAGAGACAGACAGACACAGAGAAGGAGAGGGACAGGAGGACAAATAGGGGAAGACAGACAGAGAGTGAAGGGGCAATAGTGATTTTGAAAAACTGAAACAAAATTACAAGGAAAATTTGAGTGGAAAGAAGGCAATAAACAAAGGAAATGAAAGGGATGGGGAAAAGGAGAAACAAACAAAACTGTGAAATGAGTGCAAATTGAGGTAGAGGAAGTGGGTTATGCATGATTGCATGTATTAACACTGAAAGTGAGAGAGACGCTGGAATAGCAAAGAGGGGAACACACAAATCACACTTCTAGGAAGTGAAATGGGAACAATAATTGTTACAGGATTTAAAGATGATTGAAGGGGATTAAAGAAATCTGAAAATCATACAATGAAACTAATAACAGTTATCACATTACTTGAATATCATGACCTCAATCATGAGGTCATGACACAGATAAAGGGCTAAAGCTAAGACTATTGCAACCAAAAGTTCTAATTAGTGGTCATTTTGTCATGACCAACAAAGCCACACCTCAACATGCTTGACCTATATCAGAAATCTACAGGCAATGCTCAGAGGACCACTAAAATGACTAACCCATGTGTGGCTGAGAATAACTACTTCATTACACAGACACCTCATACTTCAGATTGTAAGAAAACAGACACAAATCTCTCTGTTATAATTCAAAACAGATTTGTCAAATGCAGAGATGATCATTGATGACACAATCAGACAGGATGAATTGCAATATTCTACAAACTACAATAAACGAGGTTCTGTGGCTACCACAAAACTGTCCAAAAAAGTTGTTGAACAAATGCTCCAGTGATAATTGCTCTGTGGTCAATAAGCTACACTAACTGATTCAACAGACACCCCATACTTCTGATTGTAAGAAAACAGATACAAATCTCTCTGTTCAACCCTGGACCAAACACCTAACCCTAACCTAAAACCCAACTGCAATCCTAACCCTAACTCTAGTAACTCTGACTTTTTCTCAATGATGATAGCTCACATCACATCGCCCGTTAAAATTGTAATAGTAGAAACTTTTATTATATAAAAGCAACTTGCTGTAGTTGCCATTTTTGATGAGCCTTTAACTGCCATTATTATTAGAATGGTTTGACTGCAGAAACTAAAAAGATTTTGCCCAATTGTCCATCTATCATTTTACCGTTTATCAATTACAAATATATTACGCTACAAGGTCAAGCGTCCTCGCACTGACTTGACAATTTTTTTGCCACTTTGTTCTATTCTCCATGATATTATCCAAAGATACAGGTGTCTTTCATTAAAAAGGAATGATTTTGAAAGTGGGTTAAATCAAGAAAAAAATATATCTCTTTGTCAGCGACTGCTCTGGGATAAGAACTTTTGCAATCACGCCAAGTCAATAGAGACATAATCCCTTGTTCTAGAAAATGATTTATTTTAAGGTTAGATGAGACGACCAATGCCCCGGCGTCCCGTCTGGTCATTATCCTAGTTTCACAGGTAGAGAGCCACAATAATCCTGACCACTTCCCCCTCCTCATTACCCTCTCCTGAGCACTCAGACGCTTTTTAAATGATTTTGTTCACAGATGACCCATTATATCTCATTGAAAGTAATTAAACTATATCTCTCATGTCTCCACCTCATAGCATTTTTTTCATTTTTCTTGTTCTCTCCACTTTCTCACCTTCCTGTTCTTCTTTTTCTTCTTTCTTCTCTTTTCCTAAATTATATTCCATATTCAAATTCCTATTTTTATCTCGTATCATTTCACTTCTAATTATTTCACATTTTGACAGTTCTTCTTCATCCTCACATTCTGTCTCTTTTTCATACTCTTTTATACTTCTGACCTTCATTTCTTCTACTCCTTTATGGTGAAACTTTCAAACTAAAGCAGCATCATTCCTATATTTCACTTTCTTTTCATATAGTTTATTACCAGCACAAGCCTGTGCACAAAATAAAAACACTTAGCATCTCAAGGTAATGGAACTTTTAAAAGCCTATCTAAAAAACAAAACCCAAAGAAGGTTAGTGACTAGGAGCAGAAAAGATATTACCCTCCCTCTCTTTCTCTCCCTTTCTCTCTCTCTCTCTCCTGCCACCTTGCACAAGAGGAAGAGGTTCCTGAGCAATTTCTGCAAATTTCCTCAGACAAATTAACCATTTCTCGAGCCCACAACCCATTCAAAAGACATCCATGAGGGTAATATATACTGGGAGTGAAGGGGAACGAGACAAAGATTTGATGTATCCTGCCCTCCCCCTCACCATGCAGAACCCTCCCCCTCACCAGAACCCTCCTGGAGTGACTGAAGACTAGGAGTAAGCAAAATCTGGAATCTTCACGATTGCTTCCTGAGAACAAAAGTAAATCTTGCACACAACTTCCTGTGAGACAATGGAAAGTAACAGGGAAGGTTCTAAATTGAATTCATCCACTCTGTTTGGCTTTCTACTGCTGCTTGTTTCTCAGGTCCAACATCTAATCCTCTTTTCAAGAAAGTTATCCTACCCTAAAATTGGAAATAACTAAAACAAGCATATAGTGACAGATTATATGACAGAGATATTGTTTTGGTTCTACTTTGGCTGCAAATACATACAAGAGTATTGCAGATTTACACAATATCTGATAGATAATATTTGAACTCATCAATGTATTTTCCCTTCTTACCTAGGCACAAGGTACATACACAGACCTTATAAAGAGCTTCACGCTAGAAAAGTACATCTGAAAAGACTATTTTTGCTGACTCACTTTATGGACAACTAAAATTAAATATAAGATGCTGGTTTCATTTCCCCCGACCCAAATCACCTGAAACTCCAAACTACTTCTGCCTCATCTAGCTGAGCACTGTATCTAGGCCTTGGTGACAAATGCCTTAATTAGTCTTGCCTCTTTTTCTCACTGCTTAGCGAGAGAAGTCTTGATTGGGAACATGAAGGAGCTATAGTTGGCTCTCAGAATGAATTGGTTTGAAAACATAATTAACAATTTCCTCCAACAAGGGTGGTGAAGAATGATTGCTGATATGGTCCATACACAAGACATGACATTTGCTAATCATTCAAAAATAACTTATTTGTGATTAGTTTCTTTGATAATAAGGTGCCTTGATAACAACAAATTAAGGATGAGATGGAAATAATAGATGTCAAATTCAATGACAGAAAAAAAGAAACTAATAGTGAAGCAAATATTTTTTTGAAAGCTTTTTTGAAAGATTTGCAATCAACACCCTTCTGCCATGCCTGTCCAAAACATTGCACCAAATAGTTTGTTTCTAATGAAGTATACAATTTGTATGAATTTGAAGAAAGAAAAAAAAAATCTCCTTTAAAATTCTGATAAGCTAAGATCCTTACTCAATAGGGCCAAATATCACTTTAAAAACAGTGTTTAAAAGAGCAATGTGCAAAGGAAACATAAAGAAGTTTCTTTGTTCATTGTATCCCTACTCATAAATGTTATAAACACAATCCAAAGGATACTAAGGTTCTTTACCATATAATCTGAGGAATACATATTCCTTCCTAATGTAAAGCATTCTAAATGGTTGCTTTGTTCATTTCATTACATTTTGAAGACCTGCTCCAGTATGGTTGGGCATGTGTGGTTTTCATCACTACCATTTGAAGGTTTGAGTAAACAGTGGACTTGGCAAGCCTGCCCATGCTAGCAGGAAATGAGCTACCTGGGAAACCCACAAGTCAATGTCAAGATTGTGCCAGCCAGCGAGATTGAGTTTAGAAAAAAGCTGTGTTTCCACTCGACGTGGCTCAATACTAAACGTGGAAGGGTTCAGTACACAATTGTCAGTCCGGACCAGCAAATTGAAAGCTTAGATTGAAGCCCTGCACAAGGTTTTCATAGAATAAATATGCTACGTTGGGATATAACTATGTAAAACATATTAACCAAACCGACATGAAATACTTTTGTGTTGACCTTAAAGTACATGTAGAAGTGTGTTTACACAGGTGATACTGTGTTCCCACTCATTTTAATCTTGGTAACAGAAAACTTGGCTTTATCCAGGGCTCTACACTAACTTCTGTGGAAGGGGATCGGAATGAAGTACGTTATTTAGAGTCTGTATGCACAAGTTCTATATAAAAATATTGTTTGAGTAATGTCTGAATTGGATACGTTCAAAACAATCCAAGGTATACATGTATTACTATGTAACAAATATGCCATAAGAACATTCTTGCTAAATGATAGTACAGGTATCCATCTTTTGCAAATATTCAAAAATCCAAATATGAAATACCCTGGAATAACCTGAAAAAATCCTTGTCCTTTTTGAAAAGGTACAGATTCAAATTAATTCAACTAAGTTTGTAGCAACTTAGTTTATGCAGTATGAACACTCGTATTAAGGGCCCTGCCAAGCCCAAGGACACATATGTAGATTAATGCACATCTGTGTAAGTTATAACATTCAGTTCAACTTCAAAACAACACCTAAACTTGATTATCGCCCAAGAATAATAACAGGACTTCAGACTTAAAAGTAAAATTCAAGTGACTTGGCTCAATGTACTACTAACTCGAAAGCATTACTTCCCTAATTTAATATTTATTTCTATGATTGCGTTTTATAGGATTATAACTAACATAGTCTGTGTTTACAACAGGATGTGATGGAGGCATTTCAGGATAACTAAAGCTCAAATGAAACAGAAGTGGTCGACAAGATGAAGACAAAACCACCATATTTTGCTTTTATGTGAAGTGACCTTTTTGACCTAATGACCTCCAATTAAAAGCATTGTATCTCTCTCTCTAGTCTCTATTTATATATATATATATATATATATATATATAAATGTATAATGAAGATCAATTCTAAAGGGGCTCTTTGAACAGGATGAGCTAGCATATGAACAAGCTGCAAACATCTCCTCTCTTCACACAATATCTTGTGAATCATCAATCACACCAAAGGTTAATATTTCATATAAGATCATAACATTTCTGAAAGAGCATCTTTCTCTAGAACCAAAAGCATCACAAGATCAGTCTCTACCTCTATAAATCTGTCATAAAAAAGGAACATCAGTACATCACTATTTCATTGAAGCATTTCATTCAGAAGTAATAAATAGAAATCATGCAACAGACTTCAACAATTGAATACCTATTTCTAGTTGAATTTGTGAGGAGTGAAGCCTTGGCATGAATAAGCTACAGTACCTGGGAAGCGTTCAATAAAAAGAGTGAGATAGCAAGACAACAGAGAACCGCAGTATTTCCTCTGTAATGGAACAATGGATAACTCGATTTGAGATAAGTGAGATTAGGTTGTGAGACAAAGTGAATTACTGGGGTAGCAGGCTGTGGGGGTTGAGGGGAGGCACAAATACCTCTTTCTAACTATATTAAGTCTTTGTTTAGGGTACCTGTATGTGCAACAAACAAAATAATACAGAATACTCATTGATTTGCAATATATTTCTTTTTTTATCATCAATCATCAAGCAAACAATTGTGATTGATGATAAGAAATAGAAATGAAGGGGAATGCCCCTTCTTGCACCTGGGCTTCGTGTATTATCTACTTTTTATAAGGAAGGAAAATAAAACGGCTGAAAAGTTGATCTTCATCTTCTTGCAGAAGGATGCCCAATTAGCGATGCCATGTTGCTTGGAAGTGGAACCATGTGCGTAGTAACTCACCTGTGAAACCAAACCTCTCACTCACTACCTGTCTGCTGCCTATAAAAAGAAGGAGAGGTCCCACGAGGGGGAACGTCCTACGAACACTTGGGGACAAGTCAGGCAGAGGATGGGAAAACAGTGCAGGAAAAGAATGAGGAATCACGGAATGCGTGCTGCAGAGCTGGGACTAAGATACAATCAAGTCATTCTCAGCTTATCTTTCTTTTGTTGTATGAACAATGAGTCACTCCAAATCCTTTGGGTTTGTATTTGGCAGAGAATGAGGATACAGACAAATGAATATTTGTTGAAAGTTTTGTTTTTGTTTCAATTCAAAAGTCAAACTAGCAATTTTGTTTGAAAAGGAGAGCAAATATTCAAGCCCCTGAGTATTCTATCCAATCCATTTTTTTCTTTTTCAGCTGGTTATTTCTTGTTTCTGTTGTTGCTATGAAACCAGACAAATAGAAAATTGAAGATTTTGTTTCAATGTATTTGACTGAGGAAGACTTTCAAACAAAAATACAGCAAGACATCTTCATCCTTCAAATTTCTGTCTCTCCAAAATATGATCCTCAATGGGGGAAATAGTTTATATTTGGAAAGATATATCAAAGGCATACTAAGTCTGTTTGCAAACGACTGGCAGAACCGAAATTTTGTGCAGATATCCAAACATTTGTAGACAGTAGATCCATCTCTTCATTCGGAAGCAACCTGATCCTGCTTCTACTACAGGTATATTTATAACAAAAAAATAAAAACAAGACATTTTGGTGATTTTAAATTTTAACTGAAGAGAAGATCGACATTTGTGTCAACATTTCATGGGAGACAATTGGATATGAGCCAGTTAGTCTCTGTGAGACAGGAAGATATGCCACTGCATACAACTTAATATAATTGAAAAGAGTCACAATCAATCTCCACCTCCATGACAATAGCCAATCAGAATCCACTGTAAAACAGTTTCAAGCAAGTACATGACTGCTGATTGGCTATTCTCATGAACAACTGCAACTGACAGGAACTTTTGTCCAATCACAAGCTCTGTACCATGAGGTCTTGGTCTTCCTAGATGGGTCACGTCCCCCTTATACTTACCTAAGGATTTGACTGACGGAATCATAGAGGCAGTTTAGCACGCTCACAAGAATAAGCTCATTTTCTGATGCACTTCCTACCACGTAGAAGAGTAGATCAACATTACTCCTGTACACTATCGTCATCCCCTCAAGCATGATGATTTCAGCTGCAAGAAAAGGAAAATAACATTATTAAATAAGTTTGGTGCTTGTGAGCATTGCTATCAAACTGATTACAATAGTCACTTGTAAAATATCAATGCATCTGTGTTTTTATGATGATTACTTTATACAGATTTTCCCACTTATATGCTCCACATAAAAAGATATATGGTTAGGGTTGCGATCGAGGTATTAAGGTTAGGTTTAGGACTGCATAAAGTGTTTGGTCAAGGGTTGGAGTAAGAGCTGGGTTAGTGTAAAATGTTGACCCTAAATCAATTTGCACAAGAAAATATGTGTCAGACAACATTCTTCCTCTTCTCCTGGAGTATAGGATCTTAATTTTCTAATTTCTTAAAGTTTTTTTTCTCAATCTTTTGGGCAAAGATTAGTGGGATCATATGATTTTCTTTTATGAATTATTGAGTCTATCTATCTATTCAAATGAATTCCTTAACTCTTTACCTGCTTTGGTCAACCTCAAGAACATGCAAGGGGCTGCTTTAGGCCAATTTTGTCACAAATACTGTTTTTCATAGAAATTTACCTACCAAACAATTTGGAAGTGTAAAAACTATTAAGTCCTTGGCAAGCAAAGAGTTAATGGCTTCTCTCACTTTCTTTGATGACATTTAGATATGTATTAAGAGAATCGTCTGTTGCTTGGTCTGTAAAAAGCACTTATATGGTCTGTTTGCAGCCAGTAGAATGTTAGCTCTGTGTTAAAGTATATGAATTAATGTCCATCTGGTTCTAAACAGGTGATATATTCACTGTCTGTATTGGGATTTAAGAGCCATCATGAATACTATAAAAACAAAAACAAAAACTAGTTCAAGGACAACTGAAACAAAGTGAATACGTCCATCCCAAAGGCCTTAGTTATTATGGGTTCAGACACAGCCATGACAACAATATTTAAGTTAGTCTTAAAAGGACAAAAGAGATAAAGCCTAAAAGGTACTTTGAGGGTGTTCCATCTTTATTCTTGAACCATTCTCCCTAGATCCTCATCAGGTGGATGATCATGAGAAGGTTGCTTCTAAACTCAGGGGGAGCCTAATTATGTTCAAACAATGTCTTGGGTTTTCTTAGGCTACCAAGAGACTTGGGAACCTTTTCCATGGTTTGTTCTTATCACAAACTCCCATCCTGTCCTGCCCTGAGCCTATTTATTGCTGCTGACAGACGCCCACACCGATATTTGTTTGGAGAACAAGTGATCTGATGCAAACCTGAGAATCTTGTTTTTCTTCGAGGATCTGGGTAAAAACCACAAAAAATGTAACCCCTTGAAGAGGAGGATGTATCAAAAAGGTAAAAAGAATGATGCATGAAAGTTTCATGTAAGTATATGTACACTGTGAGCAAGAGATATGACATTAGGATTCAAATCTAACCCCAATGGAAAACAGTCCAATTTAGGTTTGTATGTTTTAGGGCAATGATACTAATCATGCCACCTCCACAGAGATTGTATGAAAAAAACCTACTGTGAGCAGTTTTGTCCAGGAATGTGATTAATCAGTCAGACATTTTTTTTTTTTAATTGTATATTAGAAGTTTTAGGTCTAAAACAATTTAAGTTTTGCCAAGTACTATATGAATTTTTGATGCGTCTTACTGCCTTCATATCTTAGATCTTTTTTCTTGTAATGATATTGCTGTTTTCTTCTCGTTTTTTTTCTTTTAATTGAATAGATTAATTAATACAGATTTATCTTAAATGAATATATTATCTATCACACATGAATACTCTCTCATTGATCTTCAGCAGAAAAAAGGAGTGAAATGAAATGAAACAAGGAGAGTGGGTATAAGAGAGAGAAAGAAAGAGAGTGGGTATAAGAGAGAGAAAGAAAGAAAGTGTCAAGAGTACAGGATATTCCAATGAAAAGTAATCAATATCGTAGAAGAATAAAATATAATTTTTATTTTTTTATTTATTCCTTTTATATCCTACTCAATGGTCTGCAAAACCCTAAATGTCCTTCTTCCCATCATGCTTCTTTTTAAAGGTGGGCAAACTTAAGAAAGAGCAAAAGAGAGAGAGAGAGAGAGAGAGAGATGCAATCACAAAACATAACTTGTTCCCCCCCCCCAACCTGAGTCACAAGAGGAGGAATACTGCCTGCGGGCTAGGCATTCAAGGCTCGTTTACATCCCAGAGACACTCATGCCCCGCTGGCCTGGAGCGCCGTTACGCAGAATTGAGCTCTCAGGAACTCCAAGAAGGCGAGCACTTAATGATATATCTCTTAACCAACTCTCGATGATTGAGAAACCAATTTATACAAAAACAGAACTTACTATCCACCTCTTTTCTCCTATGATATTTCTTTCACAAGTAAGGGACTCCAAGTAGAATTATATTAAAATGCTTAGAAAAGATTTTATCTCCTTAATTGAAAAACTGCTGGCATGTGATAAGATTGGAAGGCAAATATTGTCAGGTATTCTCCATTATTCCCTGTATGACATGGCAACTCTTCTACAAATGTATTATGTTCACAGAGCTATCTAGCTTGGACAGAATAAAATTTCACAATAAAAATTCATTTCATGAATACTTCCTGTAAAACCAAAGCTTTCAACAGACATTGATTACAAGTCCCCTCAAACATTGCTCTGTGACATTTGTTCTATTCTAATTCTTTTCAGCTTGCATCTCATGATATCATCCATATATTTCAAAGAAGGCAATATAAACATTAACAAATATAAAGTTATTCACAAGAGTGTCATGGTTACAAATGTTTCCTTCAAATCATAAATGAAAAGTCACTGTATTTCAATCTTGTTTTTTTTAAACTGAGTACTGACAAGAAAGAGAAATTACCATTCTTCTTTCATCAATATCCCAGGAAAGTGAGGAAACTGACAAATTCCATTCCCCCAATATTAAAATTTAGAAATGAGAATCATTATTCTTCACAAATGGTAAAATGTGTGAGGCATACAGAACATCTGTCTAACGCAAGGTTATGCAAACTAAAAATAGACCTGAATCAAACCCTTAAGATACATGTAGTGAGCTTCTAAAATCAAAAGCTCATAACTATACTTTCAGGTCATCTAAATTTAACCCCAGTATTGGAAAGTCAAACAAAGTTCTAGCACAAATTTTGAAATAGAAATACATCTTATGTATTTGCAAAATAACAAATGACATAACTTCTATTTCTGCAATTACATTTTTTTTGGAATTCCTAATTGCAAAATATATACCAAGATGATAAATAAATTTTACCGGTAATGTTTTTTAAGTGTATGAATATATTTTGTCTCTGACTGTATTAGGTATATTTTTATTAACATTTTCAGATCATCAAGAGCATGTTTGGTGTAAAATTTATAACAGAAATGATCTTGTGTCATAAAATTTTAATCTGTCGATTGATTCATAATCATAGACAAGGAACTTACAATGGCTTTGAATTCTATTATCATCAGGTTCAGATGACATAGTTATAAGGATATTTCTCTCTTTAACCATAAAGTTCCCAAGACAAAGCATCAAGTCCTCACATTTAGAGGGATGAGGGGATGAGAGAGAGAGAGAGAGAGAGAAAGTAAGGGCCCTTCTTTGATATTGAGTCAACAGATCCCATCCCTGACGGTCTAGTCTGAAGATTCCCCAAGAAAGTCACCATCCAATGACAGGAAGGAAGATGGGGAAATCAAAAACATTGCATGCATGGAATCCCCCTGGAAAGCGGAATGAACTTTGCCATTTCACACACCACCGAGTGTCCTCTGGACTGCACCATCCACGGGAATAGGGATTGGCAGCATGCTGGGATGACGGGCCCCTCCAACAAGTGAATGAAAGACATTGAACATAAAGGAGAGGAGCTAGATGTTATACCAAAATGTAAAGTTGTATCATACTTCCACCCTAGAGTGTATGCTGGCCATGAAAGGGAGGAAAGAGTAGTCTGCTCCACCTGTCATTCATTTATTACATCCCTTATTCCCTACTCTGCTGGGGGTCTTTTAAAACTCTTGTAAGGTCAAACTTTCTTCACAAAGTAATGGTAGAAAGAGCTTTTTTATAATGAAGCACCTAAGAAGGTCTTTATCTTTCATCATTATTACAATCAGTGACTGCAACATGAGCATTCATAAGATTTCTGTTTTGCAAGCCCTATTCTTAAATTCTACCAGGTTAAGTCTAAGCTATATTGTCCCATACATTAACAAGTAAGATATAAGTGTATCTGATCACTGCATAAGATTAATAGCTCTTCAAGAGCTTGGAGCAAATAGAAAATACGAAGAGAAATTACATTTTTGAAGTCAATTTGTTCAAAATGTGTCAAAATGTTCACAAATCCTCAATACTTGGTAATGTATGGGACACACAATGATTAAATACATTGGACTTTCCCACCGATATCTCCACATCTCTGAACCATAGTGGAAAGCATCAAATTAGGGTTACAAACAGAGTTCACAGGATTGGAGAGTATCTGTTCAAACCTTACCATTTGCTCTATGTGTCTTGTTGAAGAGGTTCTTCTCGAATGCCTTCTGTTCTTTGGCAGTGGAAAATGTGTCATCGTAGTACTGCACATACAACATAATATAGAAAAGTTATGCAATTGTTATGTGAAATTTCAAAGGGGTTGACTTATATATAAAAGTACCTTTGCTTGGGACAGATACTGGAAAGTTCAAGTACTTTTGCATTTGTTTGCTTGTTGTCTGTTTTATACATTAAACTTAATACTGATTTGTAAATTTAATATTCATTACCTGCGGTAATTCAAAAAAACTTCTGGATATCAGCTAAAAAATACCATTTGTAATATTTTGTATTTGTTACAAAAGTTCCACATATTGACATCTTGGATAGCTGTAAAGTTTCAGTGATGCATGTACACAGACAAATACTCACTTTGTTATTAAGTAACACACATTTTAAAACTGCATAAAATTTCAGGGTCATTGAAATACTTGAAAATCTATAGATGAAGAATATCTTTGAGCATATCACAGTACCTTTGCTAGTAACCTCTCTCCATCATTGTCCAGGATAGCCACTGCCTTCACTGTGTACAAACTAGCAAGCTGCAAGACAGATTAAAGGAGAAAGAGAAAATTATAAAATCATAGAAAAACACTCATGGTTTCTTTTAAGTAATGAATTTCTAATTAACAAACATATACATGTACATTTCATAATACCACTATAAAGAATTTAAGAAGGGTACAATGTAATAGTGTTGGGAAAGATTTATCACAAAGTCATAAGGTTGTGGATTAGAGAGAAGAAACTCTTCTTTAAAGCATTTCATCTGAATAGAACAGGACACATGTTTCCAATCTCTAAGAAAGAAGAGAAAATAGGCTACAAACATTTGGGCAGGTACATGTAGTGCCTTGACCGCCATCAAAATTGAGTTCTACATGTACCAAACTAGGACTCTTCAAAAGTGAGCATCGAAGAAAACTAAAATGATCATATGCTTCATGTTTTAATCAGATTCTTCATGATCCTTCATCAGAAGTCAGTCCTCAATGCCAGAGTCGATGGCTTAAATAACGCTTGAAGCTGGTGTCAACTTTGACCGCTATATCTCAAGAACACAAAGGCACAAAATATGGCCCTGGACTCCGGCAGGGTCCCTCCTGAACACTAAATCAGCATCCTCCCTATATCAGATAAGGTGTCACCTTGAAACACGAGTTTCCTCCTTGTCCTGTGTCAGACATATGGCCTGTTCCATTAGCTGGGAGGGGGGTTCCCAAGGGAAGCAGGCGAATGGACAAGTTGGACAATGAGTTAGCAATTTCATTTTTTCTTCTTCATATTTAGGTGCAAGTGTTTACTAATTTTACCTATCATATTTATGAGGCCTACAAATATGCTCAATAATTGGAGCAAATTTAATTTTCAATCATGTTATGCCACATGAAAAATAGATCATGTGGTTTGATACAAATTTTGTGTTTCAAATGGTAAATGACCAAAAATTTACAACATACAAAGAGTTTAAACACAAATGTTCATGTCTCAAGTCATTTTTTTTAGCAGTGATATTCATGAAAACTCTTTCATATCAATTGGAGATTACATTGACATGAACACTAGCACAGATTAATTATCTATATAACTAGATTAAGGGTAAGCCTTAATTTCGAATTCTGATTATGTAATAATCAGAATTAAATATTAATGGAGGCCAATCAGATCTTTATCATATATATATAAAGAATATAATTTTGTTCTATATTTGATTCAAAGCCAACGTGTGAATATATGTTTCATGCCAAGTTTCACAGAAACACCTGATTAGGGAGAGAAAAGCTTAAATGTACAATCGTGTGAGTTTCCTTTTTCAGCAATGATACGAAATATATGCTTTCCTATGATTTCACAATTATCTTCAAGAAACGTTTTAATCAGGTAATTATAATTTATATCGGTCTTTATACACATGACTGGAAGAAGAAAAAATGTGTTTAGAATGCTGCCCCCGCCCCCTTCAAAATAGCAAACAACAAGTTCTTCTGAGAATTTTTTTTTTTTTTTTTATAGTTTCACTTTAAAAATCAGTAATATAACTGTAATTATGGACCTGGTTAACAAATAACAATTTGAATTATTGAAAACTAGCTCACAAGAAAAGCAAAATAAATTATAATTGATCATATCCAGACATCACAGCTACCTGCAGTATATTGCAGAAATATTGAATATCACACTTTCGAATCTACCATATTCATTTATTGCACTTGTAAGTACAATCAATCATGCTTATTAAGCCCTCAAAGTTGTCCATTTATTTTGTGGAGGTACCAGGGTATAGTGGTTCATTTACTTGACTCTCAATCAAAGGGTTGAAGTTTGACCCCAGCTTAAAACTACCATCATTAAGCAAGGCATACATGTAGGTACCTAGCTACAGTACATGTAATATGCCACATTTTTGGCCACCAGCTAAATGTATGAGTGGACTAATAATGTTGGAGCACCAGGAGCATCACAATAAGTCAGCTGTTTAAGAAGCCACAAATATTAATATCATTATTATTATCATTATTAGTATTATTATTATTATTTTTACTATTATTATTATAATTATTATTATCATCATTACAATTAATTAATTAATCTTATTTTCATCATTATTATTATCTTGTTCTTATCATTCTCAAATCTATATCTTATCTACACCTATAGAGCCAGGTCTAATCCATGGACCTAAGGCACTACTGAGGTGATGTCACCATTATATCATATTATTATTACTATTATTTTTATCATCATCATCATCTTAATCATTATTATTGTTATTATTATTATTTAAAAACCTATAACGAGATGACAGAATTTTGAAATATATTTGACTTTTTAAATGTCAAAATATCAAACTTCAGAAAAAAACTAATTTCTATTGAACGTGTGACATAAATTTTTTCTATAATCTTTTTTTGAAATATGAATAATATTTGGGTAGGAAAGACATCACAGTAAAGTTAAAATCCAAATATGAAAGGTCTTTGATGTCAAACATATGGGACAAGTTATTGTATGAAGGCCTAGAATCAATTATGGAGTGTGACCACATACTCATATCACATCTTGTGTTTCCACCCGATAGCACAGATAGTGAGAAAGTTACTCCAGTTTGATTTCCTATTCAAATTATTCAAGAAAGGTTTTGAAAGTAGCAGTGTGAGAACTAGAGAATGGGAGAAATTATGGGATAGCTTGGATTCCCTGAAGCAAGTTGCTTTTATTTCCCTATTTTTCTTAGCGGCCATGTTTGGTAGTATTGCTGTATCCTGTATATGTGATGAATGAAGTTTAAAAATCTAAAGATCTATCAAATTGATTGCCTAAATTTTCTACGGGGCATGATTCCTTCCCTATGGTCAATTTGTAATAAGATGTCCTTCCATATTTCCTTTCAGATCATTACCTACTAAATGCGCTACTGGAAAAACCTTAAAATTTTGTGTTAAACATATTTTTAATTTTAAATACAGTAAAACATATGTGAAGAACTACATGTACATGTATGTACATTGTAGTATACAGTAAACACATGTATGTACATGTATATTTGTAAAGCGCTTAGAGACATTTGTATTAAGCGCTATATAAAAATTAAATATTATTGTTATTATTATTGCAAAGTAGCTATAGATAAATCTTCCCTACATGGTGAATGTACATATGTAATTCACAGTCCAACCGGAAAGAAAAAAAGAGGAAATTAATGAGAGGGAGAGAGTGAACATCAAAAAAGAAAGAGAGCACTGATCTTTCTTTTGAAAAAATATGCAGAAACAGTTCATTGAAGATTGAAATGTTATCTGGCATAATTAGACCCACCACCGGTAATGTATAGTCCACAACATGTGTTTGACAACATCTTTTCTATCATATGTGATCATGTTATCCCAATTGCAAAAAGCATCAAGGGAAAAAAGTTTAATGCAACTTCTTGGAAAAACTACACTAAACTAATTATCAAAAGTCCAGGAATTGATCTACATGCAGTTCCTTAACAACTGCTACATGTAGGTAATTAAATCATCTCACTTGCTTTGTGGTAAAATTCATTAATTGGATTCAACTAGCTTCATCTTATTCTTAGCATCTGTGTATTATCCTTTAAACAACATCAATCTAAATTCAATCCCGCACCCTTTCTTGATGTCAAACATTACACTGTACATTCATGTTCAGAAATTCAGAGAAATCACTTTAAAACATGACAGAGGGATGAAAGAATTATCGACAATGACCATTGTTGTATATTACTCTAGGACTCGGAGGGGAAATTTGTCACCTCTCTCCAAAAGGTGAGTGCTGTGAGTAACACTCAACTGTCAACAGTAAATTGCACATGGCATGTTTTTTCAAGCTTTTGTGCCACACTAATACCTTCCTACCGATAACATCACTTCTTATCCCCCTTTTTCCCTGATGATCTCCCCTCGTTTGCTTCATGGTGGCAGTCACACTTCAAAGTTTCAATGCATCAGTTGTGTTGCTTTATTTTTAATCCTGAAACAAATCACTGATGGTTATCCATGCTCACGTTACAGTATCTAATCCCCTTTGTGCAATACCTACTGTACATGTAGGTATAATTTTGTCACACGGTTATATTTCATAAATTTATAAAGCATGTCATAATCAATATCTACTTTATTTGCTTTCATTGAAACTTTTCTCATGTTTAAGTTCAGAATGTTAAATACTATACATTTGTAAATACACCATTCTTCTTTAAAATTTTGAATAACAAATTTTACGGGGTTGTTAATGACAAGTTTCAACAAATGTAAATGGTGAAACATATGTCTATATTCTGTCTGCTACGTAGTTTGCATTTCAAGTGTGAGTGTCTCTTCATTAACCACATACAGCAAGCAATCAATTCTCAATTTCCCATGGTGCACCTGAGCAAATTGTGGATAGCGGAGAATGGCCCCTCTGGAATAATGAATCATGGGAGATAAGAATCATTCTTCTTCCTCCTACCCCCCCCCCCTCCTCCCTTAACCTCTCAGAGGCAATGTAAGTAAAACAACAACACAAGAGAATGAAAGCATGTCATAATCAAAAATTTCATTCAAACCACTCCTAGCAATCACAACCTTAATGATACAATGTGGCATCACTGAAAACTGGTTAATTCAATCTGTCAACTTTCCATTCAACGGCTTTCAGAATGATCTGGTCCCATCTTAGATGGATAGCGAGTTTCACTTTCACCCATCATTCATTCATCCATGTACAGTGTCTGTATTGTTCACACAAACTCTCAGTAAACATGCATAACAATGAGAATGTACAACAGGTACATGTACGTACATTATGAGAATGTTGAATTAATTTGCTAAGGATGGTGACACATAAGACCTGATTGATAACATTATATTGCTCGTCCCTCATGTATTGTGGTTTCAAGATGTTCGCGTAGGCAAAAAAACATAAACAGCAAGCACTCCAACTACATTGCTAACGTTTTCATCATTAACAAGGTGTATAATAACACTCTCAGCACTTACATGTACATAGAAAACAAAGAACATGAAGCTCTAGGCCAATGACCTAGAACTCTAAATGTCAATAATGTCATTAAAGGCAATGAATGGTTCTCAATCATTTATGGTACACATTTATACCATCAAAAGAAATTTAAGGTATTTCTTTTCAGGAATGACTTCAATTATCACTATATTCCCATTTTCTGTACTGACTTTATTGTAAATCCAATTCTACTTGAATTAGATTTGCACTTTATAGTCACAGCAAAAAACAAAAAACAAACAAACAAAACAAAACAAAACAAACATACCCGGTACACACAAAAAAGTCACATCAACAGCACACTTACGAACAATTAAATAATCTTTAGAAAGATAAGAGAGGCTTTCTTGTCACTAAGATCATATTAAATACCGCTATTCATAGAAAAAAATCACTTTAACGCAGAGCTGCTCACTGCTTACCCTACGTACTAGTATAGCCTCTTTTGTAATTCAGTGCACCTGCATAGTAAATCCAGGTCTTGAAGACTGCTTTACTCCAGCTCCGTCTTATGTTTGTCTAGACAGACCCCATCCCCTGTTTCCTTCCTCTCCATGTTTGATCACAGGAACTTCTCATCAAATTAGGATCTGGTTGCTACTTGTTCATTTTAACTGCTCTTTAGATTTTATTGGTTTCCCCAACTTACCCAACTTACCCCTTCTCCCAACCACACTTTGGATTATTACACCATAAATGAGGCTAAATCTGTATCTAATTTATACATAGACGCAATAAGATTTCTATTCATTGACTTATTCTGTGATTTAGTGTCAAGTATTCCATATTTTGGTGGAAGTTGGTAAGGTGGGAGTGTCCAGGGAGGAGGGGGGGGGGATGATAATGTAAATACAGTATAGGAGGGAGACCCCAAATCACTTTCAACATAGACTACTGGGCCTACATTAAAACGGATGAAGAGATCAGTTTTCTCCTCGTAACTACTTTGCCATTATCAGAAACAATTAGATACAACCTCAAAAAAGACTTACTGGTTGTCACTATTTCTTATGTCTATATGTTTCTTGTTCATGTACAGGTATGTAAAATATCAATCAATTTCAGATTACTTGATAAAGTATTATAATATAAATGCACTAGACTAGGACAATCAAGAAATCAACTCAGGGCAATTTCAATACCCTCTTTAGAAATCATGTTCGGATTACTTGATTTATCAATGTCACATTCGCAAATTGAAAAGGAGATGCACACGGCTATTGAGATCGCCATAACTTGATTTATTGAAAGTCTTTGCGAACATGGTTTTAAGAAAAAATTGATCTAATAATCAGATGTTCTCCTCAAAGGTAATACAAAGTTTGAAAATTGGGTAGATAGTGATTCTTTACAATTTTGATGTATTTTGATGCCCTGTATTTATAAGCACTAGAAAATTTAGCCCCGAAACTCTTGAATATAAAAATTTACCGGTGCTCCCGGTATATTTTGAAGAATTTCAAATAGCGCCTATGGCCGTACAATGGTAGCTGCGACCATGAAAATCTCAGAATATGTAGTTGTGATATATCATTTCTAAATGGGAATAGCTAATCGGTCGATTTTAGTCAAGAAATATTTTTTTATAGCTTAATTAATATCTTGACCTTGAGAGGGAGTTATACAACATACAGAGTTTATTATTTACAATTTCATAACTTTAGACTCAATTTCAACCACGACAATGATCACTGAATATTGTAGGATCGCATATGCTTCCAATATGTTCATTTGAACCAAATTCACGACCCCAATTCCAAAACTTTGTATTACCTTTAATATAATACATTCTTGAATGTATTATACCAGGATGAATAGCTCAATTCTACAGGAGAGGAAGTAACTCAATTAGAAATATGAAAATCACTGGAGATGCTCTGTCATGCAAGTGTACTCCAATTTTCTAAAAGATTTGTTCATCTAATGCTGTGGTTTACTCACCACAAACTCTACCTGTTAGTCTGTTAGTCAGTTTGACAGTCAAGGTCAAAACAATTGTCTCTACATTCATGGTGTGAAAAAATCTTGAAAAAGTCAAAAAGCCATATGTTGAACATGAATGAACAAACCAGTATGAATCATCAGAACAGCATTGATTGTCATGATAATGAATATGTATTAGATTATGCAAATGTGACACCTGTGACCTCAGGAGGTCAGATCGCATGTGCGCGATGTATATGCGATACGCGTGACTTGATACCCAGTGCGGGGAATAAACACCAGACTATGGTTTATGGAATTCAACTACTTTGTTAGTTTGTTTGCACTTAATATGTGACATTGGCGACGAGGATTAATGTTTCTTGGATGTTGAATCTGTGGCTACGAGCTGGAAAAGTTTCAACATGGCATTCGCTGGAGCGGAATTGTTAGCGCTTCGAGGAGTTCCACACTTCGATCCGACGGGTGGTGCAAGTATTGTCAGCGGCAAGTGGAAAGCTTGGCTTGAAGAGTTCGAAGCCTACGCCGATAGTCGCGGCCTGTTTCTGGACGGATGTACGCCGGCCCAGGAGGCTCAACGGAGAGCACTGTTGCTGTACACTGCGGGGCCTGTGGTAAGGGAGACTTTCAAAACACTTCCAGATAAAGGGGAGAGGAATGAGTATCAAAAAGCCACAGATGCCCTAAATGCTCATTATGTTGTCAAACCTAATGCTACGTTTCAAAGACATTTGTTCAGGAAAACAAAGCAGGAAGATGGTGAAACGGTTGCCCAATTTGTTACCAAATTACGACAGGTTGCTATTGGATGCAATTTCGTAGCTGGGGATGTAGAAAACCAAATTCTTGACCAAGTAGTTCAGTACTGCAGAGCTGATAAACTTCGCAGGAGAATGCTGGAGAAAGGAGGTGAGCTCAAGTTAAATGATGCATTGTCCATGGCTGCTGCTCTAGAAGCTGTTGAAGGTCAATTTAACTCCATGTCATTGAGAGAGAGAGAAAGGCCTAGAGCTGGTGGACAAGTTCAAGTGAACCAAGTATCGTATGAGAATGACAGGAAAAAGAATTTGGAATGCTACCGATGTGGGAACAAAGGACATTTTGGGAAGGATGCATCATGTCCAGCTAAAGGAAAGATCTGTCGGAAATGTGGAGGCCAAAACCACTTTGCGACGATGTGCAAAAGTAAGGCCAAGAGCACAAGTGAGGCGAGAGGAAAATTCAGAGATGGGAAGTCCAGAGATGGAAAGAAGTATAAGAATAGAGTTCGCCAAGTGGAAGGTGAACCCAGAAATGATAGTGATGATGACAACAGCCGTGGCCGTGAGCAGAGGTACTATCAATTTGCTGTGAATGGTGATCATGAGAAAGTCCCAATAATCATTGGAGGTGTCACAGTCCCAGTGATAGTAGATTCGGGAAGTGATTGCAATGTAATAGATCAGATATTGTGGGAGAAACTGAAGAAGGACAAAATCATCTGCAAATCTACTAAGAGTACCAAGAGGCTTTATCCATACACATCACATATACCATTAACGACCGTTGGATGTTTCACAGCCACCGTAGAAGTTGGCAAGATGAAGTCGACTGCAGAGTTTGTTGTCATCAAAGAAAAGGGAGAACCTTTACTGAGCAAACATACGTCTAGAGAGCTGGGAGTGCTCCAGGTGGGAATTGTACATGTAAATGCGGTACAGAGTTATGCAGGTTTAAAGCATGAGTTTGAAGCAGTCTTCAAAGGAGTTGGGAAGTTGAAGGGCCGACAAGTTAGGTTAGCAGTGGATGAAACGGTGAAGCCAGTGGCCCAGCCTGTGCGAAGGACTCCATTTGGACTGAGAAAAAAGGTCGAGATGAAGATTGCGGAATTGATCGATCTCGACATCATTGAGCCAGTTGAACGCTCCACGCCATGGGTAAGCCCAGTTGTCATAGTTCCAAAGAGAAATGATGAAATAAGACTGTGTATCGATATGCGTAGAGTGAACGAAGCAATCATAAGAGAACGTCACCCCATTCCCACTATTGAGGAAGTCCTACAGGAGCTGTCGATTAGCAAGGTCTTTTCGAAAATAGACCTGAAGTGGGGGTACCACCAACTGGAGTTACATCCGGAGTCTAGAGAGGTGACAACCTTTGTCACTCATTGTGGGCTATTCCGCTATAAGAGACTGTTGTTCGGAATCAATGCTGCTCCAGAGATTTATCAATATGAGATACACAGAGTGATAGCTGGGATAGAAGGAGCTGCGAACATATCAGATGACATCATTGTGCATGCATCGACCCAGAAAGAGCATGACAAGAGGTTGAAGCAGGTGCTTGGCAGACTGCGGGACGCAGGACTTACTGCAAATGCAGAAAAGTGTAAGTTTGGTGTCTCTGAGTTGGACTTCATGGGGCACAGACTGACTAGCGAGGGACTCAACCCAGGATTGGCCAAGGTGAAAGCAATTGCAGAGGCCCGTGAACCCCAGACTGCAACTGAGATGAGAAGTTTCTTGGGGCTAGTCAACTACTGCGCAAAGTTCATTCCGAACTTTGCTACATTGGCAGATCCACTGAGAAAGCTGACCAGAAAGGACACGCCATTTCAATTTGGTCATGAACAACAACAAGCGTTTAAGGCGCTGAAGGAAAGCTTAATGAGTGCAGAGACCCTGGGCTACTATGATCTAAATGCACCGACAAAGGTCATAGCGGATGCCAGTCCAGTTGGCTTAGGAGCAGTGCTGGTGCAGGTGCATGCTGATGGCCCGAGGATAGTAGCATATGCCAGCCGCTCGTTAAGTAACGTTGAAAGGAGATACTCTCAGACGGAGAAAGAAGCCCTTGGACTTGTGTGGGCTTGTGAAAGATTCCATGCGTACCTGTATGGAATAGAGTTTGATCTAGTGACTGATCACAAACCGCTTGAAGTCATTTATTCACCGAGATCTAAGCCATGTGCGAGAATAGAGCGGTGGGTTCTGAGGCTTCAACAGTACAAGTACAGGGTAGTCCACATCGCAGGAAAGTCCAACATAGCAGATCCATTGTCAAGATTGCTGAAGGATGATCAACCGAGAGAAACTTCTGTGTTGGAAACAGAAGCAGAGAGCTTTGTGCGTTTTGTGGCAGTCCAGTCAACGCCAGGTGCGGTGACAACGAAGGAAGTCGAAAGAGAATCTGAACATGATCCTGAACTCGAAGTTATCAGAGAGTGTATTCACAGTGGACAATGGGATGATTGTCCATACAAAGCATACATTCCCATCAAGGATGAACTCTGTATAATTGGTCAGTGTGTGCTGAGAGGTAGCAGATTGGTGATTCCACAGGCACAGAGGCCAAAGATGGTGTCATTAGCTCACGAAGGACACCTGGGCATTGTTGGCACCAAACAGAATTTGAGAACCAAGGTATGGTGGCCAGGATGTGAGAAAGATGCAGAGAAATTCGTCAAGACTTGTCATGGTTGCCAAATCACAAGCAGGGGTAATCCACCAGAACCAATTCGAAGTACTATGTTGCCAACAGGACCTTGGGTGGATGTAGCTGTTGATTTCCTAGGACCACTTCCGACAGGAGAATCTATACTTGTGGTAGTTGATTATTATAGCAGATACTACGAGTATGCAATCATGAAATCAACCACTGCAGAGAAGACAGTCAAAGCCCTGGCTGAAATCTTTGGCAGACATGGGTTACCTGTGACGTTATACTCAGACAATGGACCCCAGTTCATCTCAGAAGTTTTCGCAGAGTACATGAACATTACAGGAATTCACCACCATCGGGTGACTCCTAAATGGCCCCAAGCCAACGGCGAGGTCGAAAGACAGAACCAGAGTATAGTGAAAAGGCTTCGAATTGCACAGGCAGAAGGCAAGGATTGGAAGGAGGCCTTGCTGACTTACGTCGCAGTCTACCGGGCTAGTAGTCATTCGACAACGGGAAAAAGCCCGGCAGAAGTGTTGTTCGGGAGAAAGATCCGAACTAAACTACCACAAATCCAGGACATTAGTGAGGATCAGGAACTCAGAGACAGGGACCTCCAAATGAAAAGTGGTGCAAAACACTATGCAGATCTGAAGAGGGGAGCCGTACATTCTGACATAGTGCCAGGAGATAAGGTGATAGTAAGACGTGATGAAAGGAGGAAACTAGACACGCCATACTTTAGCCAGCCATACACAGTGATAGCAAGAACAGGAAGTATGGTAACTGTGAAATCTCCTGACGGAGTCCTGTATAATAGGAATGTATCAAGTGTAAAAAGATACATGTCCCGAGACACTCATAACGAAGCTGCCAATCCAGAGAGGACAGACGGCAATCCTGAGGCGGTGACCGGTATTCCTGAAGGGTCGGACGGTAATCCTGAGGCGGAGACCAGTACTCCTGAGGCGGTGACCAGAGATCCAGACTCAGAGGCAGCGAGCAACACATCAGGCGGTGACCAGAGACATCAAGATGGTGATACCCAAGCAGAGACAACAAACACCAACGTTCCTATGGCAGCTGGTAGACCACAACGCCAGAGAAGATTCCCTAAGCGATATGATGATTTTGTGTGATTCCAGATCAATATGGTGGGGAGGAGCTCTTTGTAAAATAGCGACAGTGATATATGAAACTACATGTGCCAAGGAGAAATGTTTGGAAATCATTGGTTGAAGCCAAGTTATGATTTAAAGGGTGTACGCCTTGCGCTGCCCATATTTGTGAAATCGACATGTTGGAGAAATCACCATGGAAACCAAGCGTACGAGGAAGTTGTGTTATGTGCTAAAATAATAAGTTCTGATATATATGTTTCAATATTACACATACATTAATCAATGTAAAAGGGTGTACGCCGAACGCTGCCCTTATTGTATGTGATAGGTGTTGCGAAAAACACAAGTTTGAGTTGGAGCATCGATCAGTTTTCAAAAATGGATTCAATCATCGAAGAGAGTATTTCCAGAAACTTCAGTTTCAGCTAGTCGTATGAACGCTTGGAGATAACAGATGATTTACACAAACTCAAAACTAGAACTCAAATAGTATCCAGTGAACAGTTGAACTTTTATTTGGACCACAGACTGGATGCATGAAAGATATTGCATGAAAGATATTATATTGCATGTTATGTTTTATGTTGTTCAACAAAGTTGTTTGGGAGATAAAACATTTGGGAAAAGTTTATCGACCAGATAAATTTGTTGTTTGTTAGAAGTTGTTTTAAAAAAAAAAAAAAGAAAAAAGAAAGAAACAAAAGCAAATGCACCAAAGCATGTTTATTTCAGTAATTCACATATGGCTGAAACACAAGAACAAAAGAAATATTACAAGAATTTTCAGTGAAACTATCGTATAAAAATAGACCAGGATAAAGTTTCATTCTGGCAAAGGAGGGATGTCATGATAATGAATATGTATTAGATTATGCAAATGTGACACCTGTGACCTCAGGAGGTCAGATCGCATGTGCGCGATGTATATGCGATACGCGTGACTTGATACCCAGTGCGGGGAATAAACACCAGACTATGGTTTATGGAATTCAACTACTTTGTTAGTTTGTTTGCACTTAATATGTGACATTGATGTCTTTGTTTTATAATTGGTTGCTCCTTGGTGGAAGATTCAAATGATACATGTATATTTCTAAAATTGCAGTTGTCATTTTCAATGTTTGATATTCTTTAATTCTCTGTACACAACTTGACCTTGGCCATGTGCCACAGAACCACCATTTTGGGAAAAATTGTGAATATTTTGAGAATTATGTTTAGTTTTCAACTTCTCACTGTGGACTTTCGGCCTCCTCTTATTTTGCAAATAATTTGAACATGTTTCAAGTTCTCCTTCCACTTTTTAAACTTTAAAGATGCTGTCCCTTTTGCAGCCTACATCAAATTCTGTAAACCTTTGCAGGAATTATGAATATGTCACGTATGTCTATCTGTGAAATTTAAACATTAGCAGTGTCCTAGTATTCAATTATGCAAGGAAACTGTTTACCTTCTAGACTTCACAGTCAGATGATAATTGAGTGACTGACTGACATTTTTTTTTCTTTAGTAATAACATACATAAAACAAGCTGTATGTTCAGGTTTATGAGCATTTGTCAACATCAATAACCGACTACTTGTAATGGCCAAAATTAAACTGATTGAAACTTTGTGCAGCACAAAACGTACGACCATTTGGTAAAAGGGTCTAAAAATCAGACTATTTGACAACTAATGGTCATTATTTTCCCACTAAAACTAAAAGCCATTTTCAAGCCCTTTTGTTTTTAGAGAACTTCTCAATCAGTATTGTCTTTCAAATGCTGCTGGAATTTAATATTTTCATTTTTTGGCCTGAACATGGGACATAGTGCCTTTAAAGCCCCTCTTCATTTTGCAAAATTCTTTTTTTGAAAAATGAAATTCTCACTGTGCTACTTCAGGACTCTTTTTTTGCACATATAGAAATGTATGGAATCTTCAGAATGCCAATAGAGGCTTCTTTCAGTTTTACAAACACTAAATGTGCTGCTTGAGGATATTTTTTTTCTCTTTTCAAGTCTTACAAAGCTTGAATCTCAAGTAATTTAAATTACATACTAAAGTCAAAATTGAAATTTTGACATTGTCATGAAAGTACTTGTTAAATTGCTCAAGAATTTGTCTAAGATTTAAACCAAAACTAGATGGAACTTCGACTGCGCGCAGTCGAAAGTGATGCCTCCGTCATAGAGCAATTTTACAAACCAAAACGGAAAAAATATTTCAAATTCAAGTTCGGTTGTAATCCATTAACAGGTTCTCAGAATATCGTGATTACAAGCTATTTCTCATATACATGTATGACCCTTTGATCTTTGAACTCATGACCCCAAATGCAAAATACATGTCTTGAGTTTGATGGTAATCCATCCATCGGTTCTAATGCTAATGCAATCACAAGCTACTTTTGCATACAAAATGAGCCCCGTGACCTTTGACTTTGACCTCATGACCCCAAAATCTAATCAATTCATTGGCTCTGCAAGATACATACATGACCTTAGTTTGTCAGGAATCCATAAATCGGTTCTTGAGATAACGCGATCACAAGCTATTTTTACATACATAATGAGCCCTGTGACCTTTGACCTTTGACCTCGTGCTCCCAAAATCTGATCAATTCATTGGCTCTGCAAGTTACATACATGACCAAAGTTTGGTACGAATCCATCAGTCGGTTTTTGAGATAACGCGATCACAAGCTATTTTTGCATACATAATGAGCCCTGTGACCTGTGACCTTTGACCTCGTCACCCCAAAATCTAATCAGTTCATTGGCTCTGCAAGTTACATACATGACCAAAGTTTGGTACGAATCCATCAGTCGGTTTTTGAGATAACGCAAAAATGAGAAGGGGACGTATGTACGTACAGACGTACGTACTGACGGACGGACAACCCGAAAAAAATAATGCCTCCGGCTACTTCGTAACGGAGGCATAAAAATCTCTGAAAGTTTTGGGCATAATCAACACTTATGCCTAGGTCACATATAAACCGGGCCCTGTACGATTTTCCCTACCCGGCGGCTTGCCATAGATTTACGAAAACCTTCTGATTTGTTCATTTCTACGGCATGTGTGGTCACCAACGCTCAAAATACACGTGGGCGGAGGGCGATTCGCCCCCGTGAGCTCCATAATCGCCCCCCGTCAGGTTGCTCACGGGGGCGATTGCAAAATTAAAAAGCACCCCCATGAATTTATAAAATAAAAGATTATCTTTTCTGATATAACTTTAACACAATATTGAGTATGAATTTTCAAACCTTAAACCAATGAAATGGAACTTAGATGGCGCTATCTCTCCCATCTCTATGAGTATTACCGATACAAAAAAACGCAAGCTCGCACTATATTGTGCGGCCGTCAGTAGTGGCTATACTGCGCTGGTAGTACAGGTTTGCACGCTGACGCCCAATATCTGCTGGAGCTGGAGACGATCACGCAAAGACTGAAATATGCAGAAGTTTTTCATTGTGAAAAGTGTGAATCCTCTGAAATCTGGTAATTCTAAAAGACCAGCAAATTATGTAACTCGACCAGTAAATCAATATCAAGAAGAAGAACAAGACCAAAGATGTTGCAGGGGCGGATCTAGGCAGTTTATGGGGTTTAACCCTCCTACCCCCCCCCCCACCCCCTCCCCCCTCCCTCTTGGGCTGCCAAGTGAAAATGTGATGTGCATAGAAAAATGCCATAAAATAGCACCAAAAAAATGCTCCGCTTGTTAGTAGATGTCAGGAAAACATCACTGTCTTACGGGGGTTCAAAATAGCAAAAACAAAAATCACCTCGCCGCTATGCGGCTCGTGGACGATAAATGATAATGATAAAAAACAAGGAATTTAGGAGTTTCATGGGTACCAATTCAATGGAAATTTGTTTTAAAATTTAAAAAATTAATTTGAGCCCTGGTGGTCACATATTCTGCAGCACCCGGGAGGTGCCCGGTGAAAATTTGTCAAGTGAAATGCACTGAACTAAGTGTACTCTGACATCCACACCTCCTGTATTTAAAGCTGGGATGTACATTTTGAACCCGTAAGGTGCCCTACAGGCTTTTTACATGCTTTCTACGGCCTAACGGTCAGATAAAAACGCCGGGTGAATTGGGAGCAGCCAACTCAGCACCACGGCGCCATTACGGCTTAAAAAACTGTCCCGGCGCACGTAGGAACTTTACGGCAGCCAGTCAGACATCGGCCAAAAATTGCCAATATGTCTGTTTTTACTTGGTGTACGGGCCCCTGAGTGTATATGTGAAAGCCCCATTAGGAAGAGAGAAATTAATTTGATTTTCAAAAAGAATACAAAATCAAGTCAGACACAATCAAACTACAAACTAAAAATTATAATAAGTTCAAGAATAAATCATACTAATGTCAGTTCCAATAACCTTTTAATAATAATATTCATTATATTCATCGCCTAACACTTACTTTGTCAGAAGTCTCTAAGCACTCTACAATATTAATGCAGCATAACTACCGTGGCTTTAGCAGTGCAGCTGTTACGCGAGCTGCGTTTCAAGGAATAAAGTACACTGTAATAACTGTAATAACGGGCATGCACAATACCATAACCCATACGAGAAGTTTGCATAATTTTGGACTGATAGCTTGAAGCTTCAGTCCGAGTTGCAAAGCTATAGTGTAGACGTCGACATCGAAGCCCTAAACGGAGGCTTCCCGATGTCGGATGTGATCCAAATTCAATAGACTATATGATTATGATTAAAATGAGTAAAAAATTGGGCTAAAATTCCTTTGCTAAGAATGGATATTAAACTGCTAAAAAATGGATACGGAACTACACTAGCGCCAGAAAATCAGCAGCATGTTTATGTAAAATAAGAACCTCATTATAAATATAATAATAACATGGGCTTCAATAATGATAGGCACATTCATGGGGCACTAGAGGGCGCTTTGCGCGCGTACAAAAATCTGAATGGCCTTGCTGCGGTGGGTCGGCAATAATCAGCCCAAAACTTGGATATGGGAGGGTGGAAGGATATATCTTTTTTATAATGTTCTCTGGTCTTACCCTTAACCATCTTATGTTTAATCTATGTAGAAATAACATGCGAGTACGATAAGAGAAACATCGGGCCCATTACTGATGCAACTTTTAAAATATTAGCCTAGAAATGACCACCAAACGGAAAAAATTGACATTTTTTCCCGACAAATCTTCATAAAATCTGATTTATAAACAAGTCACATCTAGGTACACTAATACAAATACGATTTTCAGAAAATTCAGGTATTATTTTTTAAGTTTCTTTCAAGTATATTTCTGCGCATTGCAGCGCCAATGTTCTTCACTGCTTCAAAATCACCCTTGAAATTTTTTTTTTGCAACGAATTTGTTACGAGGTCCGCGAGTGTTCCCCGTTCCTTGCGTGTTGAAAGTTTGGTAATACATAGTTTACATTGACTCGCGCACGAAAAAATGGTCGAAAACAAAATGTCAAATGAAGAAATAAACAAGCTTTTGTATAGTTATAAGAGTTCTACCGAGGTTTCTTTGTCGATTTAATTTATTATCTACTCTCAATTAGAATTCAGAATTATCTCACTGAAAAGTTAAGAAACCGACGATGTTCTCGATCGTAGTTATTTTCATTTTGCCAGCAGCCGATCTAGCGTTGTTTGGGCAAAAAGCTAGGCCGCTGCCTTCCCATCGCAAACCTTTCCGAGTCCCGCTAAAATGGCGCGCTGCGGAGCTCCGAAGCTGCGTTGGTATCGCTGCAAACTCTCAGCCGGCTAGCTCCCCAAGACGGACCATTCGCGGTATGGCGAGAGTGTGTGTGTGAAGTATGATTTTGTATTCGAGAACGCACGTAATGCAACCGTGCGCGTCATTTTCAGCTGTCGAATGTATACGACCAATTTTACATGTACGATTTTTAGTACAGATACTTGGTCAGTTTTCTTCTTATATCTTTGGTTTTACAACATTTAAAAATAAAATTTCTTCAAATTTGCTCCTGACTCGGTTCAGACTAATTGTGTGATGTGTTTTCAAGTCAATTTTTTGAATATATTTTTTTGCATGAATTTGCCTAATAATGATGGAAAGATGCGGTGCCCATTGATACATTTCAGTATTGTAAAGCATAACAATAAACAAGAATAGTTTGGTAGAATAGTTTTGTAGTAGTTCAGGCTCCAACCACAGACGCCTTCAAAACCAGGCTTGATTGTTGCTGGAAGGAACAGTGTCATATCTCTCAATACTCGAACTGATTTCTTCAATTTCTTTGCTCCTGGGACATGGTACATTGTCCAGTCAAGATGCAACCTCTTGCCCCTCTGGCTCTGCCTCACTGACTTGTAATTGTACATAGATCTAGGGTCTAATGAGAATTATTATTAAAGAGTATGAGTACAAGAAGATAGACCAAGAAGATAGACCTAGAAGCTAGACTGCTGTCTCAGCATTCTTCCAGTATGTGCGGTAAAGGTAAAGGTAAAGGATAATGGTTGCCATGAAGTTATGAACAAAACAAAAAAACTTTCTACAACAAATTTATCAGCACGTGGGACTGAATTAAGTCAGCGATGGCTATTCAATCGATTTATAAATGCAACAACGGCTTAATCTAGAATTTTCTTTCGACAGTTCTGTACATGATCACTTTATCCATACGCAGAGAATGCTCTGATGAACATTAATATCAAATATATCATTTTAAACTCCAAATCTTACCTCTGATGACGAGTCCATTTTCATGTAATCTGTGCCAACGTGTAGTCTCGTGAATCACGATAAAGTTCGCTATTTGCGAGATATCGAGAAAATTAGAACGAAAAAGAAAAGAGGTATCTTTGTTTCGTTGAGGGCGTTAACAAAAGTTAAGTTGAGCTTTCCACAGGTCTCGGGTATGATTCTAATAAATGACCTATAGATCTATAATGATTTAGGAAGATCAGTTTGTTCTCTAAACCTTCAGACGAATATATGAGGAGTGTTGAATAGGGTACTGCATTTTTCAAACGAAAAAGGCGTACATTCTTTGAAAATGTTCGAGTTGAATTAATAATTGACACTATTATTCCTGTGTTTTATTTGTATAGTTTTGTGTATGAAATATTGCTTGATATTTTGCTAGTCCTTCATTGTTAGTATATTAAAATAAAATTTCAACAATCCATAATGTTCTGAGCATAGGAGCATGAGTTCACCCCCCCCCCCCCTCCATCCTTGTCTACGTCTATGGAGGCGCGATAGCTCAGTCGATCGGTAGAGCAGTGGTCTCGTAATCCGGTGACCCGGGTTCGAAACCAAGTCGATGCGCTAGTGCCCTTTGATAAGGCATTACTCCTCATTACCAGGTCCCTCGGAGAGGACCTAAAGCCGTCGGCCGTCTGGTTGCTTACTTACAAGCATTTATGCTTTCTTAGCAGTCAGGTGAAATAACCACCACCATTCAAAATTCAATAATTATTATCCCTCTGCCTGTCCGTCTCTTGCTCATTATATCTCCGATTATTCTTCCACCCCCTATCCGCTTCCCCCCCCCCCTCTCTCTCTCTCTCTCTCTCTCTCTCTCTCTCTCTCTCTCTCTCTCTCTCTCTTCCTCTCTCTATTTCCTTTACCCTGTATATTTATCTTCCTATTTTACGCGCGGAAGTGCGTCAGTTTAAAGTCAGTCGACCGCGGAAGTGAAATCCGTGGGAGTTGAGTTTTGGCAGCGCAATACAAGGACAAAACAGTTTTGCCCTCATTCATTCAGAAACATGCGTCTATAAAAGGGGTCCTCTCACAATGTTTGTCTGCCATACCGCCATGTGTATTATCATTCTCATATAGTTGGATTTGATAACAAACTAATAATCAGAATCACATTAAATTTAAAATTAGTCTACCGTCGATACATTGAAAGTATAAAATGAAAACAATAGTAGATTAATATTTCTTGTTTATCTATTAATTTCACAGTTTGAAATATATTTGGGTGGGTGTTAAATCACAATACACATGATCAGGTTGGTTGATGGTTGTGGTATTGGCTGTGAAGTTGATGATGATGATGATGATGATGATGATGATGATGATGATGATGATGATGATGATGACCACATAAATCTAACTGTTGTAATGATATACTGATGTCATGAGATGCTGCACACAAAAAAGAAAGTCAAACATGATTAGGTTACCAGTTGAGAGATTCCAAATAATAATAGATAGTCTGCATTTGAGTCACAGTTCTACATTTAGAATGTCAACAAAATTGTCGATCTATTTTAAGGTTAAAAGTAAACATTTCCCAGTTTTATGACAGAAAAACTTCCTCTTCTTTTTGTCTATCAGTGTATACAAGGAAAGCATACAAAACGCTTACTCGTTGTTTTGATAAAACGATATTAATCTTTGTTTGGATATAAGTCATAGACCGCGGTGAAGAGTTAATTGAAATGATGTCAACACACTTTCTTCTTATTCCTAACAACAATGTTTTAAGCTCTAACATAAAAAGCAACAATTTGTCAAATTAACAGGCCTTCATGTGGGCCTATTAATCTAAGATGTTATGAGCTATATAATTATAAACTCTCTTAAGTTTCTCGAAAATGTAGACCCAGTCATCATCATTCCGACTACAGTGTTGTTGTGGTTATTTGGACGATAGACAATTTTTCAGTATTCACTTTTTTATCTCAACAAAATTTGCTGTTGGCATGACACCTTTACCTGAGTGAGTCTTGCCTGAAGTAGCAAGCACTGATAGAAGAAAATGGGGGGTAAATATATACAGTTTTTATTCTAGCGAATTAGAGATGCTTTCGTGCAATACAAGTGTATGTTTGATACAATAGTATCTTAGGAAGAAAACCCTTTGTTTTACTGAGTATACTCCCTTTTTTTCTTAAAAGATAGGTGGAAAGATGATGTGGATAGTTTTTTTTTTTTTTTTAAGAATATACAGCATTAAACATTATTGTCAACCGATGTTGAGAATTTCATCATGCTTTAGTCTGAAATATTTCAACACACTTCGTTGCCTGTAAACTTCTTGTTTGTTTCTTAGATGAAAGTCATGGTAACACATATTGGACTCGTTTATCTTAACTATTCACAATGTGAGATAATTATGAATAACATAATACCGAAAAGCTCAAACAGATGAAAACCTCTAACATCTATGAGAAACATGAATGTGTTGGCCGATGCATGCATTTACGTCTTTACACGTCTTTAGTTGCCCACTTGGGACCAGACGGGAAGATGTTGACAAACCAAGAACTAAATTGCCTAAATTGATGCGTTGCTATGGTAACGTCAAACGTTGAGTCAGACGACCCTTTACCGATGTTTCACGGTGAATGCCGACTTTGACGTCTGAAACTTTGTGAGTCCTGTTTTGTTTCACTCGTTTGGCTGGGCTCGATAACGATGCACATTTTTTGCCGTGTAATGTTATTCGGCGGATTTTTTGACGGATGCTAACGATGTTTTGTAATAGCCTGCGTATGGAGGTGGAGAAATTCAATTCTATGCTGGTGATGCCTAGAGTCTGCCGAAAGAGTCAAGGCTGTGTGAGAGTTTTTCATGGCCAGGATATCTATAAAAGGAAATTCAAATTTAACGTCATCATTGTTTATACGGAAGCTATGTGTTCATATCATCGAAAGCATTATCAAACTTAAAACAAAAAAAAAGGTGGTTATTGTTTGCAATAGCAACCTTTTTCAGACGGGGCTATTGACGCCTTTTGACATTTCTAGTAGCCGTCAATAATTAACTCTTTGTCCCACTATTTTCGTGTTAAATGTTGTGGTCATTGTTGACATAATTGACAAAACTGGGTAAGCGGACACTTTTTTTTTTTTTTTTGGTCTCGAAATTTGAAAAATTGACATTTTTTTTCTTGGGGGGGGGGGGGGGTAAGGTCACTCTACGTTAGCCGTGGGCATAATTTTTTTTTTTTTTTTTTTTTTTTTTTTTTTTTTTTTAAATTAAAAAAAAAACAAAAAAACATAAAGGTTTTTTTTTTAGTTTTTTAGGGGGGTTTACACACATAAAAATACCAAAGGGGGGGTTTGAACCCCCAACCCCCCCCCCCCCCCCCTGCGTACGCCCCTGCTTTCGACACTCAAGTATTTCGTCGAATTTGTAAAAAGTGTGGGTAGTTGTTGGTAGTTGTGGAAGCGTGCAAGACGCAAAGTAAGACGTAGAACACCATGTCCCCCGCCCCCGAAAAAAAAGTTGGGGAAAACAATCAGTTGTCATGGCTACTTCAAAGACACTTAATAACCTCGAGTGGGGTGTTCATTGCGCTTAAATTATTTATGAGTCGATCAATTTCGATCAATGATTACTAAAATGGATAAAGTGGGATGAATACAGTTGCAAAGCGTGAATCCAGTATGGGAGGTATCGAGGCTCAGTCTAGGACAGGAGTGGTCTCGTAACCGGGAGGTCCCGGGTTCGAAACAAAGTCGATGCCCTAGGGCCCTTTGGTAAGGCATTGATCCGCATTACCAAGTTCCTCGGAGAGGACTAAAAGCCGTCGATCCCCTGGTGGCTTACTTACAAGCATGTACACTTCCTTTCTAAACAATCATATAAAACAAAACAAAACAAGATGAGGGAATTGTTTTTTCGGGGCACCGGTTTAAATATGTAGGCGGTGCAGGAAAAGGGGTCATTGAGTGAACATAGTGTATGGAAGAGGTCCTGTCACTTCTGTTCACATTATCGTTTAGTACTATTGTGCCCCCCCCCCCCTTCCGTAGAGTAACCACTGTAGTGACGTATCAGGAGTAGGAATAAGATGAGGAATGAGTAGGTCTTCAATGTGCGAATGTAGGGTTTTCCGAGTATATGAGAGAAAAATTGAAAACAAGATCAAGATTAAAAACCAGTAGCCACAGAGGGGAAATATAGAACAAAACCAAAGACAGAGCAACATCAGAGAAATGTGACTTTTATTGTTTGGAGGTTAAGCATATTTCGCATGAGTTTTACCGCAAAATTTCACAAATCTTGATTATCGTCAACTCCTCATTTCGTCATTGTACTTGTTTTATCCAGAAAAACCAATCATGCCAAATATTTTGAAGTTATTTTAGAGATCCACTTCCCCCGTGGTGTAGAATGTTGGGGGATAATCCCGGGTTCTGTTTGGTCTTCCTTCCTGCGCCTTTCCTGTCACTTCACAGCTCCCCTTGACTTGACTGCATATTCCTTTGACGTATCAGGCTGATTAATTTTTTCCCACGTGTGTTCTTTCTCTCTCTCTCTCTCTCTCTCTCTCTCTCTCTCTCTCTCTCTCTCTCTCTCTCTCTCTCTCAGTCTCTCTCTCTCTCTCCCTTCCTCCCTCCATCCCTCCCTCCCTCTCTCCCTCACACACACACACACACACACGCTCACAAACACATATTTATTATCTCCTTTTGTTTACCATCCTTCTCAATTTGTATCTTTTTCTGCTATCTTCAGCTTTCACTACCGTTCATATTTTTCTGTAATTCTCATCAATCCTGTATTTTATGTCCTCGCATTTTCTCAGCTGCATACGTTTCTGTCTTGTCATTTCTACCTTGGTGTCTGTCCTGTCTAACAACCTTTCACGGTGATCTCAGCCATTTATTTCGCTTTATCCTCGATAATATAATACTGCATTATGAACAAAATAATGTTACGTTGTTCAAAAGCATTTTCAATTCTTCTATATAATTTTATACAGTATATTACCCATAAGATCCAAATTCAAAGACAATATCATCAGAATGTGCGAAATGGGACCTTTATAAAGTAGTTTGATGCAAAGTAACTAAATCGGTGTAACAGAATATGATGGTGGAGACAGACCGAACATTGCCCTTATACTCGGTCTACCATTGTGCTTTTAAAGTAGACAAAAAAACTTTTACAAAAACAGCAAAATTACTTGAGAACTGAGAGAAGTGTGGTATCATGAATCAATGATTGTGCAGACGGTACGCATAAACTTTTCTAACGTGTCGAAGTGGAAATGACCATTGTTTTTATTGGCGCGTTTATCAATATAGATACCATGGCAATAAAGGAAGTGGATTCTTCAGTATTCGTGGGTGGGTAATCTGATAGAAGTGACGATTTGATGGGCTACCGTCATTTCTGGATCTAGTGACGTTTACATGGACGTCGAGCATATTTAGGAAAACATGTCTTTGTCTAATCAATTATCCCCGTAACTTTCCCTTGAGCCGCAAGCAATTGAAAACCCACTCAATTGGTCATTAAGTGTATAACCACAACATTTTATAAATAGAATTTTCCCTTAACAATCGATTTGAACAAATTTTAAAATTGTGCAACTTAACAGTGGCAAACTTAGTCAGAGGGAGTTTGGGAGAAATAGAGGAGGAAATTTGGCAGGAGGTCAACCCTAGAATAGTTGGTTATACCGCTACGGCTTTTGTTAGGTTCATTTACTTTCAGTTAGTTGCTTTTATGTCTGTTTGATTTGTTTGTTTTGTTCTTAAGTTTCCATTCTTTCGTTTTGATGCAACATGAAAAAGGAAGAGAACCTTCTACTCTCTTTAATAAACCTATGTTACCCTTTCTCGCTCTAAGAAATTAGGAAAAATATTATGACCAAAGCAAATAAAATTCTAAAATAACTTTTAGGTTATCTAATATGAAGCATTTCGCGTCTACTAAATGGTATTCAATTAATTTTAAGTGTTTGTTTATTCAGCTTCTGAAAACGGATCAGCATTAGAGCCCTGTTACTAAATATTTCCTTGGATTATCGAATATCTCATACTTTCTGACCTTTAGAACAAAAACAGGATAAGGGTACGGTTAAATTTCTGTGTAAAACCTTTGAGGAAATTCATCAACATGCCTCAACAAGCCACCTCTTATTTTACAAGGTCGTTATTATGACCCAGTTTCAATGGGATAAGTTTCATTCCATTGCCATGATTAGCTCCACATAGAATGACCCCCCCCCCCCCCCCCCACATCCGAAAAACCATTTGTTACACAATTTAATTCTTAATCCGTTCTTAATTGTTTTCGATGTTTGGGAATTTATGTTGCAATATTTATGAAAAATAAATACGCCTTTATTGCGCCATTATTGACACTTGAAGCAAAGATCCTATCCAGTTTGGTGGAGTTTGATTGTTTTTAAGTCTGAACAAAATTATATTACGTGACCAACTTTATAAACAGATTCAATCTGATGATTATTATTATTATCAACAAAGTTATATTCAGTTTGCTTCCTACAAAAACGCTTGAACATCGTTAAGAAATATGAAGGGGGAAAAAAAGCTAGAACCTATACCTCCCAACAAAAATAATAAAATAAAAAGGGAAAAGGAAAAGAAAGAAAAAAGAAAACAGGGCCTACAGATTTAAAACTTGCCCTCCAGCAAATTTGAAAAGAGGCTCAGGTAGGCCTAATTATAAGTACAAAATATAGGGAAAGTGGAAAGTGGAAAGTACAACTCATTTAAAAAGCTACTGGAAATATCAAGCAGCATAGGCCTAGATTTAAGCACCTGGAAGTCAGAAGAAGGTATCCTAGACACGTGTTTTTATTTTATTTTAATAAACGAACATCTCATATTCTCATCTACTCATCGAGCAAGTTGCTATGTCATCTTCTTTGAGCATCCCGTGGCCAATATGTGTCGAATTTACTTGCAGCGGACAGATACACAGATAGCTCATCCATCCTCGATGAGTGAGTTCCAAATTTATCATAAAATTGAAACGACAATATTTGGATTGACTGCCCAGCAAAGTTTAGTGTAATAAAAGCAATACTTTCGCTGCGTCAGTTTATATTAGAGTTCGAGTGGTATTTATGGGGGGGGGGGGGGGAGGTCGTAGTGTGATGGTATGGGCCCAGATGGGATGAGTGGAGTAAATTTTATATTACGAAGTGTATGAAATAATCGTGGGGTCATCTGGTCGTTACATCAGTGAGACACTTTGCAGTAGAACCCTAACCTCTTGCAGGTTTGTTCTGAAAAAACATTATTGTTTGGCATTACGATTTATATAGTGATACGTTGGTTTCATTAAAAGTATTTTTCAAGTGCCTTGTTTTTTTGGTAGCTACGCGAAAGGGGATTCATGGTGTTTCAACTACTCATTAACTTATTAACCCTATTATATTTAATCTGCTAAACTTAATGATCGTTAGTCAATTAGTGTTTTTATAATGAAATGCTCCAATCTGTTGGTGGACCAGTATGCTTAGGCTTGGATGTCGGACCGAATTTACTGACTAGTTAGAAAATACATATTAATAAATATATTTAATAGTTGTGTTTGCAATTTTCCAGACAGCCTGCTATATTAAAATTCAAAATTTGCCCACAGAAAAATTGCAATAGAAGTGTACCCCCTCCACCCCCCCCCCCCCACCCATTTCTATAATTCGTCAGCCATCACTGCTCATCTGATGGGGTGACGATTTGGTCAAATTTCATTTGATAGTGTCAATCTTTAAAGAAAAAAATATCAATTTTGCTGTCTTTCTGCTAGATTCAACGGGTAATGATTGACAAGATATCGCTGAATGGATCGATTTCCACTAACACTGGCACAGCTGCGCTTTCCACCGCTAGAGCAAAAACTCGCTCACATTAGAGTCGACTTCACATTGTATGGGTCTATCTCGCAAAGAAGGATAGAATTTTGCCAAATCATGGGAAAAGATTACTAAGATTTGTTTATTATTTCCTATTGTCTGCAGACGGCTATCTGTTTGCACCTTTATGGATCATAATTTTGCTAAATTTAGACGACACATTCAGTCGGACCATTGGCGGGAAAGCGAATTTCCAATGATGTCGTCTGATCGGATAGAATTAATCCATGCCTCCCGAGTCCCGACTAAGAACAAAAATGACGCATTGTTTAGTTTGAAGGATGTCTGATTTTACGCCATATTTCAGCCTTTATTCACAGTTAGGAATTTATCATAATATTCGAGGAAAGTGCAAAAGTTATTTTAAACAGGTTCATCCTGGCTCACATGAATTTTCAAGATTATTTTAATCATCACATAAAGAAAATGCTCACCAGTATATCGTTTTTTGTATTTTGTCATTGCCTCTCATTATATTTTAACATTTTTTACTTACTTATTTTTAAATAATTTTTTAAAAAATTTATATTCACTTTTATTCATGTATTTATTTATCTATTTATTTATTTATATATTCATTCATTCATTTGTTTAAATCATGTATTATTTATCTGTTTTTGTAGGTCTATTAATTTATTCATTAATTTATTAATTTTATAATTGTCCAGTATTTATTGCTCTTAGTGGAATGATCGTTTATATTTGTTTGGCCTTTGATCTTCTCGTGGCCGACATTCCAAAGGTCAAGCATCCTTTCTGTGTGGTGTAACCTTAGAAGGCAGAATTAATATCGGATAGATAAAAACATTTGCCCCAACGAAATTCTTGTCCTAACAACGATCATAAAATGAAATGTAATCACTGTTTATGAATAATTTCCCGAGCAACAAGAAGTCATATAAAGAGTACGGCATCCTACTACTTACGTGGATGTGAATGATAATAATAGTTAGAAAGGTTTATAAGAGCATAGGTGAACAGAGTAATGTTACATAAGTTAGGTTTAAAGCGAGGTGAGAGCAATTGACTTGATTGGGGACTATACAAAACAATTGTTACTAATTGTGGGAAAACAAATGTATATCACGAATGAGTAGAATCCCTTTTGTGATGCAAAACTAAAACACTGCTTCTATGATCTATTTTATTTAATCTAAAGAAATAATCACTTCTTTGGTTCGGTCAATTTATGATAAACTTTTACATTAAAAATGATGAGGAGGATGTTTCGACAAGGTGACTGTCAAAATCATGAACGAAATTTTGGATGTGACAATGATGAAAGCGATAACAATAATCACTACCATCTGGAGAGTTTAAGAAACAATTCACAAACGATTTGATTTCAAGACTTCAATCAGATAAGACATGACTCACAACTCCACTTCGCCCAAAGATGTAAACCCGAGCGACACGGTTGCCACGATTGCCTTCCCGCCTTTTCTTTGACTCACATTCCTCAGAGCGCATTGCTTGTGCGTAATAATCATTTACCTGTCGGATCAAGCAATCAGCTTACGCGGAAACCAATGGATTTAAGAGATTGCGAGATGGCAGGTTAGAAAAGCGAGATAAAAATTTATCCTGTCTTTTCTCTTTGAGTAATCTATTTCTTCATATTCCTGACCTGCTAAAGGTGATATCATCAAGGCTTCCTTTTTGAATTTTTGTTGTCTCGGTCCTGCAGCAAAACACTGGCTCACTGTCACTGCCGTTATTATTCTAAGATTAACACGGCGTTAAAGGCATTATTCCCAAGGCACTATGGTCAAACAGAGAATGTCCGGTCGGACAGACTTTTGGTTGTAACACTACTTCCTTTGGGTCCTTGAAGAGAACATAACTTGACATCTGCTGTCCGGTCATAAACAGGACTCTAGGTCCAGTTTCACAAAGGTTTACTATCAATCGTTAACTTTTCACACTCTCAACCTCAACTATCAGGCGTCACAACTGATATATGGTCTTAGGGAGTTGCGATTGGTTCAAATTTGCGATTAATTACAACTCTTTATACAACCAGGCCTTGTGGTCAAGCCTGTGCCCCGCTAACTTTGATTCATCTCTTCTCTTACACACCTATATGCTCATCTATATATATATATATACACGCACTCGTGACCATATACAGAGGACTTCATACATAATGCCAATATTATGACACTTTCTAAAACCTTAATATCGATTGAACTAAAACCTTAATATCGATTGAATTAATTAATGCCATGAAAACAAATGATCTGATGATGAATAATAATGACGATTAATGAACATGTCGTAATATGAGTAAGAAGCTATTAACAACACTTTTATGTCCTCTAAACATTAATTTCCATGGAATACATAAAAACAATGATTTAACAATGGTATGGCGTATAATTTGTGATATGAGTATAATTACAAAACACTTGCTGTTTTCAACAATTGTCATTTCACTATTCCCACTCTTATTTATAAATAAAGCAAAAAGGGTGGAAATGATGGTGAACTTGAACGGTAAAAGTGTAGTGACACATTGCCGTTGATTATTCATTTAACCATGGCCTCGTGTTCTCAGTACAGTTACCTTGTACATATTTATAAAAAGATCGATGATAAATTCCGTTTTGGGTTGATTATTTGAATATATGCCAAGTATTATCTATTCATACTCTACCAACAATGTTATAATTCAATCGGATAATCTTAATCACTTATCAGCATCATTGTAATACGATTGTAGACATAATTGCCATAATCGCAAACGGCAAAGGTTTCAGCTTTATTATCACTATCCTTTTTTAAACTAGCCACTGTTGAAAATTGTACTACGGTACTTTCAATAACTTTATTATAGACGTATTGAATTTTAAGTTAAATTACCTTTGCTTGTCTTTAAATCATTTTTATGAACATAATTATGAATATTTAAAATAAAGATTTCGATAATCATTCGAAATGGTTAATTTCAAGTATAGATATATATATCAAGACATCATAACATTTGCGATATAGCATTGGTTATTAGAGGCGAAATAAACTCCAGACCAGGGGTGCAAAACATCTAGGCAACCCCGCATGTACAATAGATCCAATTACCCATGCTTCCCCCGCGCTTCCAAAAGGGCGAGGGGAGTTCCGTGGGTTTCCCCTTTCCGGTGAACATGATTGTGAATAAATTAATCGAGAATTTAAAAATCAAACACAACTAAACATAATCATACATAGGCGCCAGAAGTGAGGGGGCAGGGGAACGCTCTTCTCCCATAACGAAAATGTGTGTGTGGGGGGGGGGGGGGCAAAACATATTTTCGCCCACCCCCCCCCCCAAAAAAAAAAAAAAAAAAAAAAAAAAATCAGCAGTCAAGGAGTAAAAAAAGGGTTTGTATTTTTTAACAAAAAAGAAAATAAAAATAATAAAACCTGAATTGAATCACATAGAAAATTATATTCCACTCAAAGAAAAGGAATGTTAACAGGAATTAAATTTCCTAAACATTCCGCATGCCCTATATTTATCAATGGAGGATTATATTAAAAGCGATACGCGCATATCGTGGAAATATGTGAGAAGATGGGAAAACATGTATGTTTTTATTATAGGGGTGAGAAGACATGAGCCCCTAAACGCTGGCGTACTGATGGGGGGGGGGGGCTTTGGGTGCAGTCGTACCCCAAACAAAATTCAAACGTGGTTTATTTCTAATTTGATGCCAGTGATTTACAAATGTTGCGGAAGTGTTATGATTTTTTCTCAATTTGTTCTCAATTTTTTTGTAAATTATACCTTTTTATGCGTTAGTTAGACAACAAATTCCCAAATTTACAGTCAGGCAAAGAAAAATGCTTATTTAGAAGCCTTCATGTCAGGACCTGCAGAACGACGGAGCTCGGGGGCTCGAGCCCTCTCTCTTTTTTTGAAAGAGTATGTTAAAGAGAAAAAGAAAAAAGAGAGAAAGAAAGAATGAGTAACCTGCCAGTGTCCGACAAATGAGGTATCAAAATATGCTCAACTGACTGTAATTTAAATGCCTAAAACCACTGAGCTCAGGCGCGGATCCAGGATTTTTTAAGGGGAGGCCCAAATTTAAAATCAATTTGAAATGTAGTGTGCTAAAATTTGCAAATCTTGCCGGCCGATATTTCGCTCAGTGGGGGGAGTAGTAAGCACTAATTAATTTCTTCTATTTTGACCCCGAAAATATGAAAATCGCGCCGGCCGATAGTGAGCGCTTTTTTAAAAACTAAACAACCCCCCCCCCTCCACTTGAGCAACAAAGAAAAGGTTAGTTTCTGGTCATAATTCTTTTTTTGGGGGGCCGTCATTTTTCCCCTTTTTTAGCCAGGGGGAGGCAAGGCCCGCTCGGCCTCCCCCGGGACCCCACCAAGGGCCCTATGGCAGTCCCCCGGATGCTCATCTGATCGTAATTCAATACCTAGAACCCCTGAGACTTATGAGACCCAGCCCCCTGGACCCCCGCCAATTAGTGATCTGCCAGTGTCACTAATACGGTATCAAACTATGCTTATCTGATCGTAATTTAATGCCTAAAACCCCTGAGCTTCCGGGGCTCCGCTTATTGACCCCCCGTCGGGGCAAAGCCCCTGTACCCCCACGCCAAGATACGCTCCACTCGCTATACGCTCTACCTGATCGTTAATACTCCACTTTGAGAAACGTTGCGCGGTTCCTGCATGTACCATGTTAGAGAGAGAGTTGGTGATGCAGTTTGTTCTTCTGCTCCCCCCCCCCCCCCCCAAAAAAAAAAAAAAAAAAAAAAAAAAAAAAATCAACATAAATATTGTTCTGTATTTATAATTGTTTATCTTGAGAACTTGACAAAAAAATATCATATCATTAAATTATTTTAAAGACATATATTTCTAGAAAGCTAGAACATCTATGCAAGAACGATGGTGTTATCTTGAAAACAAAGACATATATGCAGGTCTTCCTTATTCAAATAAAACAAAATGGAATCACTGTCTATAGTAAACGGCTTTAGAGTTTTGGCCTAAAGAGTTGCGAGGGTAGCGCAGTGGTAACAAATGGCAGCCGGTAATGTTTCCTGGGCGTAATAATTGTTGACCAAGATACCCTCCCCAAATAGATCACTATCTCTCTAGTTGACCGGCCTGCAGGCGCCCCACCTTTCCGAAGGGTGTAATATACTAGCTTCCTGGATCTGACCTTTGACCTCTCCAAGGCACCAATCTCATCCATGTTTCACTATTCGTTGTCAAGGGGAGGGGTAACAATGACACAATGGGCTTAATAAGTTTATCCGTTTATGTAGCTGGTGGGCATTTACTAAATCAGTGTAATTAGGTTGATATATTGTCCATTTTTCCTTTCTCAGCTGAATGCATCATTTATCTTAGTTTGAATTCCTGAACAGCAAATTAAGTATGACATCATGGTGACTATGCAGATGAATGTAACTATGAATCAGAAGATTGTAGAATGGTATATAGATTGGTATGATTAAACAGTGATTCGTTACCACGTCCTCAGAGTACATATGCAAAAACTTTAACACGTCTTTTATGATAAGAGATTGACCCAGTAGGCAGTGACGTTGTCGGGATTTTTAAGGGCAGGTTGAGGGCAAGCAATTAAAACCTTTTTTTAATAGTAAAAGCAACGGGCGTCTTTTGATATAATAATAATATAGAGGGCTAAGGTGATAAGAAAACTATACCGAGGGTGCGATTTCCCCCCCCCCCCCCCATTCTTAAAAGTTGATGGGATGCGATATTGGATAGGAATGGGTTGAGTCGGGAGGACATTACTCATAATATAACCACTAGGATTCGTTTTACTTTTTTTAAATCTAAAAGTGTTTCATGGCGAAGGGGTAATTTAATGGGTTTTTTTTTTATTACGGCAGTAATGATATGAATAATTCTTATTACATATAAAGGTTGGGAGATATTCAGAAAGATATCACGTTATAAAAGTGATAAACATCAAAATTATGGATTTCATGAACTTCCTCAATAATGGTAGCCAGTCGACTTTATCTTTTATGTTATGCATGGTCATCAGTAATCATGGTAATATATCTTATTCCTATCACCTTCGCCTTCTCTGTTTTCAACTTTCATTTTTATTTCATTATTTCGAATAACCGTCTCTTCCACTGCTTTTACTTAAAACTTCATAATTGGCCATTATTTTACATTCCTATTACCCGCCATCCTGTAATCAGTAGAAATAATAATAAATGAGCAAAGGTACTCGCGTTTAATCATTATCTACAGTGACCTACATTCATGTAACTAGAGGAGTTCTAATAACTACTCAAACATGCCGATTTGGGTCTCAAGCTAGTGATAATTCTTTCTGTCATTCTATCTGCTCGTGTTTCGTGTTTTCCAGGACGTTGATATTACATTTAGGTGAATAGTAATCATATTACCTCTACGTCTTAGACCTTGACAGTGGTATTGACAGGTAGGCCCACTCCTGGTGTGCGTTAGTTGTCCCCCTTGTGGATATTCCCTCTCATAGATTACGTCTTTCCAAGAAGTTTTTCAAAAAATGTCAATGCCTTCTTGCCATTGCTATAGATACTTCGTTGTGACATAGAATCGTCAAACATAAAGTTATTGCGTGCTTCATTTTACATTAGGGGCATCATTATGAAAGCCAATCAAACTGGAATGTCGAAGTTAAATATATAAGTATACAGCACATTGTTCTTGTTATTGTTCTTGTCTTTTATGGTCAGTGTATAGCAATTTGTTTTTGCACATCAAAGAAGTGACCCATCCACCCTATTTACATGTATAATTCTATATCAATGTTTTGGGGTAGTTTTTACTTTGAAACTCTCCTTTTATATTTGATGTCACTCTGTCGCTTATCAACTATGGATTAATGTCAGTAAGTGAAATATTTTCTCGTGTTATTCTGAATACCCTCGATGAAACTTGTGGGATAAATATCGGTCATCATCATTTCTGAAACAAAAGCGATAACAATCTTATTGGGATCGGGGAAGATCGGCGTTGGCAACGTGGTGTAACGCGTAAACTGTACTTTCCACCAATCACAAGTCTCAATACAACCAATCACGATCAAGATCTTGTCAAATAACGTTTCAGAAAGACGATCTCTGATTGGTCGCTGAGATATCGCGTTTTATACTTGCCAAATTCAGTCAAGGTCCGTGAGAAATATGAATGAAGGTTCCTGAAAGACATAGACTAGGTCCTTTTTGTCAGAAACGTTCTTTCTTGAGACGTATAGGTGGATGTAGAGTAAAAAGCGTTGAGTCATGGTGGGATTCTTCACCACAGGAAGCAGGGTATGACAGGTGAAGTAAGATGAAGGGTGTACAGACGGGGGCTTCCGTCCCCTATATACTATACCCTCAGCCTCACTCATACAAACCATTAGCTCTTCCTCCAGGCAAATCAAATATTTACACCGACATTATAAAATGACATGGGGTCATATTTTAGATTATAAAAACATATTATGAAGTCATGAACGGAATTTGACATTTCTTTCATGCATTTAACCGATTAAGTCAATAATTAAGAACGGATTTTCTTAAATATTGATGTATCTATATGAACAAAAGTCTTGTTTTAGGCAAACTATGGAGAATGACTGTTGCGCTTTAAGCATTTAAAATAGACTTGGTCTAAGGTACTTGTGGTTTTGTGTTGGTCAGAACATATGTGGTCTGTATTTTGCAGATTATGTAGAATTGGTACTATATACATGTATTAGGCCTACGTGTCGCGGTATCACCTATTTAAAAAGCACACAAGACTTACAATCTGTCTTGGACTGATAATGTTATCCTGCGTTCTTACTGCCTAAATATCGATTATTTCACCCTTTTTTATCAGAAAATTATTATTCAAAGTAAAGTAAATGTAATTTAGTCTAAACTTGAACGGACCAAGTATAATAAGAAATCAAATGCCCGTAAAGTGCACCTGAAAGACGGATAGTATTACGGCAAATTTGCGGTTGTTTTGTCATCAACATGTAGATAAGATGTTGAAAGTTTATGGAACTTCGCTGCCCGAATATGAGCATATTCGGAAATCCTGTTCTAAAGTTTGTGAACCAACGAAGCGAGCGAGTATAATTGGACACCTCGCTTCCCGAATAATATAGAGGTCCCTGTTGCCGGAATATCGGAACTTTAACAATATTGGGGGGGGGGGGCTGGGCCTTGTACTTTGGTCACACCTCACTGACATGATCAAACCGCTCGATTAGGACACCTCCCTGTCTTTAATTAACGAAGTTTAACCTATGTGACATTCCATTTTGTTTTCCTCAATGGCCCGGGTAAAATTATGTATATCCATTATCTCTATATCTTTAAATTTTCTTCATTTGATTTCAGAAAAATTCATCCTGAATTTTGAAAGAGGTATAGATTATTTGTTAATATTGCTCTTGATTATCTTTGGTTTCGCCCAAGACCACAAGATAATTCTCTGTTTATCCTTGCATTTGCACTTCTTCTGTCATTACAAATTTACTCTTAATTTGAAAAGAAAAGCCTTCGTCATTAAGGGGAAAGTGAAACTGTTTATAACGGAGGCCAATCGGGATCGTATGAATGAAGCATTTAGACGAATCGAAAGTGAATGGATTACAGCTTAATTACCTCGATATACTCCAGCCCAGTCCCCGTTGTTTCCTCTGCAGCTAGAAACTTGGGTATTCCAAATCTCGAATGCCTTTCAGAATCGAATGTTAATAGAAACACAAATACAATTACAATCATTTGGTTAATCACAATTCTTTTGGTTTAATTGGCATATCATGACTTTTGTAGTATTAGTTGTCAAGTTTTGCATATTTAACGGTCACTCTAAACAATTAAACACGTGTTAACGGATTAGTAAAAGAAGATTAGTGAAGTTTAAAAAGACCGTTAATTCTTGTATTGTATGTATTAAATATTTGAAAGAAATTATTACAAATTCTGATATGTTAAAGGCAGGGCGAAACAGTCGCGCCTCCTATGAAGAAAAATAAAAGACATTGACAGTTTACTTTTGTTGGAAAAGTTGCTCCCCCCCCCCCCCCCCCCCCCTCCTCCATATTCGAAGGGCCTTTGGGATTCCCGCGGAAAGGAATTCCATGGGGAAAGTTTTGGGATATTCCGGAAGTAATGCTACTGGAGAAAAAAAATCATGATCGAAAACAAATCTGCTCCAATATTGAATAATCCTGGATCTGTAGCTTCGGAGAAGAAAACAATTTTCACTTTTGATTACTCTAGAAATATCTGCTCCGGATGACACTTTAGTTGAAGGGTTCGATAATAGTTGACTTCGCCAACTAGTCGACCTGGGCCCTGTCTTACAAAGAGTTGATATTGATCCGAATCAATATCAAGTCCCTAAATCAATCACAAGTTTGCAGTCTTCCATTTCTTATGTACATAGTTGCGATTGATATCAATCACAAATAAGTTGCAATCGATATCAACTCTTTGTAATACAGGGCCCTGGATGATCTCGATTCCAAGTCGATTTTTTTAAGAGCTAAATTTAGAAATCTTTCCCACTTTCTATGTGTTTTTAGATGTTCTCGCCTGAATAAACGGTTATAGCAGCCTTTTTCTTGACATTTTCCCGGAACTCAAATGTCTTTTTTCATAATTATGCAAAAATGTTTTAAAATATAGAGGAAAGTGACCATTCATTCCTAGGCTCTAACTACGATTATAGTGGTGGCTTTCTAGCTGTAGTTGATAAATGTTTAACAAATTTAGTAATTGACCTATGTTATTTGTTCTTGGTGCATAAATTATTCGTGAATGCAAATTAATGTTTCTGACTTCATGAGGAAATGCTATAGCTCAGTATAGTCTCGTAACCGGGAGGTTCCAGGTTCGACACCAAGACAGTGTGCTAGTGCCTTAATTTGGTAAAGCAGTAATCGGCATTACCAAGTCACTCGGAGAGGACTTAAAGCTGTCGGTCCCTTGGTTGCTTTCTAGTAAGCATGCACTTAGCAGTCAGGTGAAAGCAGAGCACAATAGCATGCTTCCCTTGTCATTTATTCACTTTCGTTCTTATTTCGTAACTAATTGGTCCTTGAAATGTAAATTAACCTATATGTCTGAAAAATAGCTCCTCTGCATAAAACATGTATCTATACAAGAGAGCAATGTCCAGCAATAGACAATTATACCATTCAATTATGATGTTCAAAATAGCATCCTCTCTCGTCACCGTATTATACGGACAACTGTTCAGTAATAGCCAAGGAAAGTTGGGTTGGCATAGTCGGTCATTGGACGAATTATGATGTTGCTCAAAGTGAAATCTGAATGGCCATCACAGGGGAATACCAAGCAAGCAAAGCGTGACACTGCAGAATTGGAAGAAGATGGCTAGTGAAGATACAGAGGACGAGGAAAGTAGTGTCGGGAGAGTAGTGTCCGTCCTGTATTATAGAGAACTACATGTGACGAGGAGAAGTGGCTGTAGTACAGCGGAGTGTTGGCTTTAGTTGAGGCAAAAGCCTATGAGACTGATGCGTCGGCCCTCAAGACCGATAACCCACTAGACACGTGGGCTTTCTGGCATGTTTGATTGTTCACAAGTCCAACGTTTCACGAGACCGATAACGTCGGTCTGGTTGGTTTTGCAACATTCTTTGGAGGGATCATTAGCCCAACAGCCAACTAGACCGACATCTCGATATATACTTTGACCTATTTATGATGGTTATGAAATTCAAGGTTTTAATTTCAATAACTGCAGTATGTTTTCTTCCATCGGAAATCCGATAACGAAACTGAAATCTGAATGCGGACTTGACCCAAAGAATCATAAATGTGTGTCATCAATATAATATAATCACACTACAGTGACGATGGATCAAAATGTGATAAAATAATAGCTCTCTCGTTCCCTCTTTTGCAAGACAATTTTTTCTGAGAGCGAGAATGGCATTACTTCTATGTTAATATGTGATTCGGGGGCCTTTTGGCTCTCAGTCTCAGCAGACATACAGCTTTGTATAAGTGAAATTTCATTAGCAATATTTAGGGTATATGTTTCACTTTAATAATTTCTTTTTAAATTATCTATTCATTATAATTATTGGAGTTCTTTGTTTTTGTATGGGAGGGTTTTTTTGTCTCGTGCTTCTTTTCATGTTTTTGAGGGTTCTGTTCCTGTTTAAATAGTGATAGAGCTAGTTCAACAGCTAAACTAATGTACTCATGCAAGCTTGGCAATATTGCAAGTTTATAAGCACTTTGTATACTGTATTTTTTCCCTTTAGCTTAAAAGACGAAATTAATGGGCTTTAAAATATAGCTGAGAAAGAAATTGCTCTTCTTTTCTCAAGCAAACCGAATCGCAAAAATTCCATCTCCAATTCACAACTTTGCTTCCTCACAACATGAATGCGTCTCGCGAAGTATTTTTGGCGGGAAACTCACTGATGACAGATCCGTCTTGAAGGGGATTATCGCCTGCGCGTGAGTTTGGGTATTTAAAGCTCGTCTAGTTTGAGGCATCTGCCGTCGGAGTAACTCGACACCACTATTTACCTCATAGTTTCATACTCATGCCTTTAAGATCACAATTACAGCAAATTATAGAAGCAATGGTAAAAGATTATGGTTGGAACCAAAGCGGTTTCTTTTATCACCGTTTACAAACCGCGTTTAACCATACATAATACTTTTTTTCGTGAAACACATGAAATTGTTAATTTCTTGTCTTTCATCCGCAAAATGCCGTCAAATGGCAAAGACATTGAACTCTCACAAAAGAGGAATTGGTAATTTAGACATACATCCAGCCAAAGAATGCAGCTAGGTTATGTAAATGTATACAACATTATAACCAAACGTCTAAATAAAGAACGCTGCTCAAACCCAACTCTACTTCTCGTTTGGTTGCATATCTTAAAATATACTTAAAAAGCAAGGTAGAACTATTTTAGAATACTTCTTTATTTTTACTTGTGCAATAGGGCAAAATTACATTGTTAAATTATCAAATCTAAATATAATATTTGTTGAAATATAAAGTGCACTCACAATAGCTAATTTGACCAAACATCCAAATCATCGTAAGAAAATCGACTTGAATGTTAGTCGAAAATCTATCATTAAGAGTTTTGATAATGATTTCTTCGAATAATTTCTTCGATAATCTAACATTTTCATGAGCTATGTTCATGATTTTGAAAAGTCTCTGAAAGATTTTTTTTCCTCTCTTTTCCTCATACGAGGCACTTTATTACTTTATATCATTTTAACAACATTGCATATGGAGTTTAATTACAATATATATATATATATATTCACAATCAAAAAACTGATATAATAAAATAGGGGAAACATAATGAAAGGGGGAAACATAAGGAAAGTGGAAGGGAAAGATCAAGGCATGAATATAAATGCGTTAAAGGTTCAACTAAGAAAGATTCATCTTGATATTATTTATTAATTGTTCTTGGTTTCTGTATTGCCAATTGACATAAAACATAAAATCGCTTTTGAAAGTCATCCAAATTGAATGACTATTGAAGGATTTACTTCTAAGATGATTAAGTATATACACCTTATAAATTGCATATTGTGCGTAAACAATTAGTACATTCATGAGCAGAAACTCCGGGTCTTTAATGTTGAAACCAATTAATATGATTTTTTTCTCCTAACTCAATATCTTTTTGGAACAAGTTCGTTACCAGAATGATGAATTTTTTGCCAAAAGACTGCGACTTGGCGACATCTTAGCAAAATGTGTATAAACGATTCTGATTCATTGCAATATGTACAAAGCATATCGGATGTAATTTTCCACTTGTAAAAATTATCTTTGAAGGGTAAAACTTTATGAAGCAGTTTGTAATTAAATTGTCTTACTCTGTTGTCTTTGATCTTTTTAAATTTAAAATCTAAAACATGCCTCCTCTCAAAATTGATTGGTAGTTGCAGTATTTCCTGCCAAAACAATGACAACGGAGGATTTTCTTTTTTGAACTCATTCAAAAGAATATAAAAGTGTTTTGCTTTCATGAGACTTAATTTAATCAAGTCGCAGTTCGATATCTCAAACATTCCTTCAGAAACTTCTGTTGCAATTGGATTAAAATTGGTATTTCTTATTTGTTCTACCTGAAAGATAGGTAAATCAGTTCTGCTTTGCTTTTCATAGAGGTGGCCCTCAATAGTAACTGTAGATCATTATTATTTTGGTGTCCACGCATGAGCCAGACCAATGTGTCTAAAATGTAAAAATGGATGCTATGTACGTTTTAAGCTGCTCAGTATCATCATTTAAAACTCACTGAATAGGTCAAGAATATGATTATAACAATCAACTACCGGGTATAATAATTATTGTACCTTTCTATACACATGTTTTTGTTTAAATACATGGGGAGTGCAGCATTTTTAATTTCGCTTTAATATTTAGATATTATATAGAGCTGTCTTGGGCTAACTTTTAACTTTGATATAAACTGAAACTAAATGAGGAACTCCTTTCCACTCATTTAAAGCAGTGCATATTATAGTATGGTATGGTATGGAACGATGATAATGTAGTTTGTATGTATCTAACCTGTGATAGGCAAATTCATTCTCCACAAGATCTAAGAATGTTGTTTGATGCTCATCCCACTTCCATTGCACCCTCGCTACATAGATTGATTGCGCTTCGTCTTTCCTCTTCAATCCTTCGGGATTTAAATCATCGAGGCACCCCGAGCATAGAAAACGAGAAAGTTAGAGAAATAAAGACGGAGAGGAAGAGGGAGAGAGATAGAATGAAGTAAAATAAAGAGAGAGGGCGTGCCAGCAATTAGCGCAATTTATTTCCAACTGCTTGAACTACATTCGCACTCTCGGCTGCGATGATTGGTGTAATGTTTTAGCCGAGTCGCTGGGGACACGGCCACGGCAGTAATCGCGTCAAGTCAGGCGTGCGCCTTGTTGCATGCAGCGGGCTAGGCCCCCAACACTCCTCGTGCATTAACCTACTATCTTTGCCGTCATGATGGTCCACTGGGAGTTCGGAGAAAGAAGAACTTTTGGAGAAATGGAATGAGAACGATAACAGATACATGTGTGAAAATTGTGTATTTGAAAATAATTGTCGACTCCCAGAACTACTTCACATGTTTTAAAAAGTGGTCCCTTAGAGCATACCATGCGAAAACGTTATACTCCTCCAATGTTTCATCTTGAACTGATCAAGGTTTAAATGAAACACCCTCAAATTTGGTATAAGCATTAACTCCATATTTGCTGTAATTTCATATTTCTATCATCATTTCTTTTAAAGCTCATCTGTACTAGTTTATAGGATGGGATTAGACTATCCTGCAAGGTCACTGGACAGGTGGTTATCTCAGCTCTCAATAAACATAAGAAAAAGAGGATCATGGGGGACCAATGGTCACCGATTAGGCATTGTTTTATAAACAGGGAGCAAGTAGCGACAAGTAAGACAGTGTGGCTTTAAACGCGAACATTTGCTACTCTATAAACATATTCTTCGTTCTCTATACTGATATAGATCTGATCGATGAATAACCCCAAAGCTGGATAGACTCTCTATTCAATTTACTCCTCGGCAGTAAAACCAGTATCTCTTTGGTAAAACAGATCGATGTAAATGAATGATACCGAGGAAGCGTCGTGGAGAAGGTTAAGTGGGGGGGGGGGGGGGGGGGGGGGCTCTCAAATATGCGACATCATCTTTCAGGACCTGTGAAAGTTTGCCCAGGTCCTCCCTTTCCATCTTCACAGGGATGTACCGTGTGGATGGAAGGGCGTGGTCAATGTAATCCAGGTCCACTATCTATCTCCCCAAGCGGCATACATACAGGTGGGATATAGTTAGACGGGCGTGGTCATTATTTCCAGGGGGCATAGAGTGACCGAGAGGTTGGGGTCAGTATGTTGGGTCCACCCCTGTCCGTCTTTTAAGGGACATACTGTTTGCGTGGATTTAAGGGTGTGGTCAATTATCTTTCGATTAAATGAAGTTTTTTTAACGGGGGAATATTTATCTCCCTTTCTCACTTTTTAAGGCTTTCTGTTTTCTACAAAAGAGAGTGATACATGTACATTTTCCTGTAACCCGATTTCGAGCTACCAAGCCCTAATTTGAATGTAGATGGGAAATATGCAATAAACCTAGAACCTCCCTTTTAAGGTTTAGGCTTGCGGATTAGAGGGGTTAAATAATCAGTTTAAAAAGTTTGGGCGTAGCTTAATATAGTGAACATAATTACCAGAGCGATGAATTTCTTTAGGTTATGTATGGTGGTATGGTATTCATGGTTGTGTTGTCCATATCTGTAACACAACTTGTGTAACTGGTGAACATTTTCTAATTTCCCATAAAATTGTTTTCTTAACTTTTAGATCAAACATGTCAAAAGGAAATTTTAGTTGAAGAAGAGAACAGGTGCATATACGGCTACAAATGAGAAGTTATCCAATTTCAATAAGTAATTAAAAGTACATTGTTAAAGTAGATGAAGTCTTTTATTTTCTGCCACGTAGAATATGATCACTTGAATGTCCACTCAGTTGCGCGTGTATCTTTTTCCGACTGCTCATTTTCAAATCACAAAATTATTTCAACTCAAATAACCATGAAACCAACCTTGGTTATTCCTAATCACAAACTTTTTTCACTAAACTCATTTTGTTACAGGGCCTTGAACACTTCATAGTATGATCTTGTGATAATGAGCATTGACTGAAATCAATGAACACAATGCGTGAAATACTTTCCGTTCAATCCGGGAACATCGATATAATAAACAAGGTCTGTTCTAGTGACCGCCGATTGAGATAATAGCGGATGTTACAAATAATTCTAGGAATTGGATTTTAATGATGGCCATCGTCGATTAATTGATCCCTGAAATACAATGAACTGTTTCGAGGAAGAATGATTAGTATAAGCGTTTAAACGGACCATATCCAGTTTGTATGAGACAGGTACAAAATACTGCCCAATGTGCAAACAAAGTGGTCTATTTTCACCGAATACCAACAACACCACGATAGAAAAAAGGTGCCTCCTTCCTTCCCTATTTCTGTGCTAGTACAGGAAATACTGCAAAGAGGAAGATTGTAATGCCGGTTGAACCATTAAAAATATGTGCGCAGGTCCAAGGTATTTCATAATTTGATATCCAAAAACGTGCCCATGTGTCATGGAATAATGGACATAATTATATTCACATTAAATGTGTCATTTCCATCTGTATTGGGTCTGATCCAATCAACATAATGCAACGATTAGAAAATAATACTCAAATCATAGAAATGGATGGTAAGTTTAATAGCCTTGACTTGTCCATGTAGATATAACATCACCAAGAGGGACACAATACAGAATATAGGCCTACCTAGACAGTGAGTTCATCAGATACAACTGTCTGACCAAATCTAACAGGGTAATTATAGTAACACTTACCAACCACTACAGGAAACACTTTGCACACAAGTGTCGGTTGTAAGAAACAATCAGTCTGGTGTTTAAGGTGTCTGTAATTTTAAATCAAGTCGAAGCTTAATTTTTGTTTGTCGGTTTCTTGAACTGTATGGGATCAATTAATGATGCTTATAATATAAACAGCACTATGTTCATGTTTGAGAGGGTGTGTGTTTGTATTATACAAGTCACCAAATTTACGAACTTGTCCTGAATGTAAATTTGTTAACGACATTATCATCATACATGACTTGTATTACCTAAAGTTCCGAATTATTCCTTCGCTTGCTTGGTGGTTATGCAATCATTCGAATCGTTCATAACATGCTTGAACAAGGTATAGTGATTGAAATATTTTTATTGTTACAATGTGTTAATCAGCACAAGGGACATGGCGAACGTATTTTCTTCTATCGCGAACGATCAAACTTGACCTAATTAACAGACAGCATAATAATTGCCTTGTTTCCCGCCGATTCTTAATTGGTCTTCAAACATAGCGAAGTAATTAATTCCCCCGATGTCTGATGAGATGTGCCACCTGTTGTAAGAGTAATTGAGTTGCATAAGTGATGTTAAGTGTTCCTAAAGTTGTTAATGGGTATTAACATGTCTGTCAGTCTACGAATAGAAAGTACACGTCTCTTATTGTTTATATCCTCACCTGTACATAATTATTATAATAATAACTAGCATTATTTAACTACAATTAATGTGCATTTTCGATTTGCTTTTTTTTTTTTTTTTTTTTTTTTACATGGAACCGTGGTTTTTAAATAAGAAAGAACGTTCTTTCTTATTCAAAAACCACGGTTCCATGTAAAAAAAAAAAAAAAAAAAAAAAAAGCAAATCGAAAATGCACATTTATGTAGTTAAATAATGCTAGTTTACGTTTTAATTGGTAAGTATGTAACCTAAAAAATGACATAATTTTCATAATCATAACCCAAGAAATCTTCTCTTTTTATTGGGGGGGGGGGGGTTACATTTTGCAACTAAGTTCTTGAGCTGATTTTCTATTTTCTATTTCGTGATGATCTTTTAATCATTCAAAAGTTGAAGTATAAATAAAATAAAAGAAATCGCTGCTTGTTAATACCTTTGACCAGAAAGTATGATATTTTCTTAGCAATGACTGATGGATGGAATTAGAAGCTGAACACTTTATTTATCAACCATTTGCCAGAAAGAGAGGTCTAACGATCAAGACCACGAACGTCAAAAACCTAAAGAATATTTATCCCTCCAGGTAACTCATCTGGGTCACTGCATCATTAAGAAATGCCAAAATAACTTCCTTTTTCTAAAACAGGTATTCATTAACATCTCAATTACACTGAAGAATGGTGGATGAATTCAATGCAAATTTTCTAAAATTCTTCGAGCGACTTTTCCGTCTTCTAGCTATGGGCCAGGTTGTGGCCTGATTTTTGACGTCTCAATTAGGGATGATTTTGACCCTACGCAGTAATTATGTATCATCAGAATTTAAAAAAGAAGACTTTTGATGAATTCGATTTGAACTTGTCGAGAATTCTTGAAGAGACTTTCCTGCGCTTCAAGCTATGGGCCAGATTCTGTCCTAATTTTGACATCTCAATCAGGGAAGATATTGAACCTATGTATACCCTCTATTCTCGGATTGAACTTCTTACTCGGATGACGTGTATGGATTAGGAAATTATGAATTTACGATGAAATCATGATGGTTTAATTCAAATCTGACTTCTCGAGCATTCTTTGAAAGACTTTCCTGCTTTCCGAGCTATATGCAAGATCATTCCTGATTTTCGACGTCTTGATAAGGGGTGACCCAGTAATTAAATTTGAAATTTTGACAGTTTATAACTCGGACAATGTGTTCTATTTTGGGTAATTATCAATCCATGAATTCAATTTAAACATCTCGAGAATTCTTTTAAACACTTTCCCGTGCTTCGAGCGATGGGCCAGCTCATGTCTGATTTGTATACATACCTCATTTTTACGTTTTTGTGTAACTTCTAACTCGGACTACGTGTACTATTTTGGGAAATTTATGAATTCACGATAAAGGTAATGAATAAATAACTTGTGACTGAGACGAAGCAAGAAATTAGAGATGCATTTGTAATTTCTCACATCGAAAACAAATGTCAACTGCTCTAAAAAGATTTTTGATATGGCATGATTAATAAATCATTATATAGATGAATGTATGGTTTAGGAGTCACCTAACGTTACAGGGTTGACATCCATCATCATCAAAGGATTATATTTCTAAACTGACGAATGATAACTACTTTGTTCATTTTAGACGCGCATTATTATCAGAATATTTTTAATGAGTTACGCCAATATCCAGGGTAGAATGTTTATAATGCTCTAAATTAAAAAAAATAATTGTTATTATTTTGATCGTCCTTTCACTTTTGCAGCACTAGATTAGTTACTTTTAGTTCGTATTTGAGCTGTTTCTATATTCCAATAAATGTATATTTAGCGAATCGAAATGTTGGGGGAAAGGGCCCATAAACGAAACAAAAACGTTATTGATAATTCGAACACTTTTTTAAAAACACAAATTATATAAAATACTGTCATGTCATAGAAGTCAATGTTTATATACAGAAACCACTTTACGCTCATCGAGAACATCATTCTAAATTCATACATTGAGTTAACTTGGTTGTGATAAGTTAAACGAGAAGTTATAAATAATCGAATTTCGACTACTAAAAATGCTTTTTCACTTTATTGTTGTTGCGGTTTTTTTTTTTTTTGGGGGGGGGGGCTTAAAAACCTAATGGCTAATGCTATCCTTTGATAAATGAAATATGCTCTTTAATCATGTTTCGGTTGCGTTGATTGGCATCGTGCTAAGTTCTATTCTATTGATATACAATGAACAGTGAGACAAAAGGCAAATGCAGATGGCCTTTTTGTAATAAACATGTGCTTCACATTGGCATCTAGTCACAGATCAAGTTAATAGAATCCTTCCCTTTCTTAATCACAGGTTACTCCCGTACAAGTTCAAGCTGCTATTTGCCCACCCCCTAACCCTCCCCCCCCCCTCACACACATACACAAACATACTCTCCTTGTTTCACTGTTTCTCTCTCTCTCTCTCTCTTTCTATCTATCTCACTTTCTTTATCTATATATCTTATGACCGATCTATCTGGAATTACTTTACTATTACTGCGAGTGAATTTAATGCGGAAGATGAGAGAAAAGGAAGTAGGAAGGGGCAGTCAAACGGGTTAGAAGGCAAAACACTTAGTAAGCAAGATGATGCGTTTCCTATGGAGAAATAGATCGAATATCATTGAAGTATCTTCACCTCTAAATTCTCACTGCATGGTACATTGAACTATTTTGAAAAAGTAATCTATACATTTGCCGTGATGATGAAAATGAGATTGAATTGAAAATACTTTATAAAATATTACACTTTTGTCCATTATACTATCTACATTTACTTTAATTGTTAGCAGGAATTATTGTCATTAGATAAGAGTTACTAATTTGTTGCCAATTTGATGAGCACTATACAGGTTTACTTGTGAGGCTGTAAGAGCCATTCAATCACAAGACGGCGAGAGGACGGTGATGTGTGTCACATTTTCCTCGCGGAAACCAGTAAACTGTCGGATATACCAATAATTATATTATGAAAAACATTGACACCACGTGAGTTAGTATGCGTTCATCTTACACAAAGAGACAAAATCAAGGCCAAGATAAATAACTGATTTGGATTAATACCAGAACAGAGAGGAAATCATTTTGCTTTCCACTCATCCTCAAGATGGTTTCGGATCTTCTGCTAACGATAAGGTGTTAAACGTTACCTTAAAAATAGCACTCATCACTTTTCGCATAAGGATACCAGCTTGTATAAATTATGTTAAAGAAGACAATTCAATTAGGAGAGAAATTCGTATTGATGATACATTAAGACCAAATTTTTCATATTTTTCTGATTGGGGTGACTATATCATTACTTGATAAAGGTGTCTTTGAGCTTTCAGCTTTCATTGCATTTGTCTTCAGGGAAGGTCATTGTTTCGACAACAATTCGCCCTTTCCCTCTCATTTATCTTTTTACAAACGATTCAACGAACACGTCTTATATGAAGGATGTACAATGAGTCATATACATACCATTACATCATTATGCGCTATAAATTGTTTCTGATCACAAGTTACAGAACTATCGGAAATGACTTAGTACTTACTTTGTAGTAAACAGAAATCTACTGCAGTGATTTTTGTAATATACAACAACAAAATTAACTTTCCATTTTATTTATGCGTCGAAACTTAATCGATTGATCGTAGAGTTGTAGTTCGGGCAATCGATAATTATCAGTCGGATATCATTGAAAGTATTACTTCTCGATTTTTGTATCTATATAAAATATATAATCATGTATGTTTAATGACATACTACAAGTTTTAATTTATTGCTGCCCTTGTTTATGTCATATTTTAACGTTATTACTTCAGTACTTTATCTCATTATAAAGTTTTTTATCTTCACTGACAAAAATACTAAATTATTTTCCGTTTTGTGCAATTTGAATTGATTGAAGGCATACTGACCGACGAGTGTATAATCTGTATTTTCTAGAAACACAAACAAAATTATACTCACGTAGCAGTATATATTCCAACCTCCACGTGTAATGAAAACAACCTGCTTGAGAAGTTAAACGAACCTACAAGATGTACCAATCGTTCCTTACCTCGACAACCTGAGTAAGACCATTCGCCTTGTTCCAGTGTTTCTTATTACTTCATTTAATTCCTTTGGGTTTTCCCCATCCAGAATTCAAGGAGAAGAACATCTTTTTTGAGCCAATTTGTGATTGGTAAGAAGGACATCACCTGTTCATGGTTGATCGATGTAAAACAGGGATATACAGGGATATACAGGGATAAAACAGAGAAAAGGGACGGAGGGAAAGAAGGCAAGAGAGAGGACATCGAAATGATTAGATGAGTTGATGGTTTTAATTATGTCTACTGAATCATTGTAGTCTACAGAAATTCTGGAGTAATTTTTTTTCCTCTCTTTACTATTTCGTTAGGAGCGTAGGTCCTCGTCTGGTGGGTAATGAATATTACGTAATAAGTGTCCTCACTTTATCCAGGGGGTAATGATATTACGTACGGTCACACCGCTCCAGACAATCCCGCAGACATTTACTAATCATAACTCGGTGCCTAACATAATGTTTAGTTGCTTATTGATGGATGTGGCAATGTAAAAGTTAAACACGACCATAAAATTTCAGACAATATTACAGTCACAATATTACCGCAATTTCTTATTTGTCGATTACGGTTGAATATTGATAGACATGAATATAAAGCGTTTGTTGCAAGCACTAATGTAAATAAATTAAAAAGAATCTTAAAGAATGCTAAGAGAAAGCAGGAAAGTGAGGATGAGGGGAAGAAAAAATGAGAATAAACGAGAGAGATAGAGGCAGAGCGAGGGAGGGGAGGAGGGTGGGGCAATCATAGAGAGTTTTTTGAGCTAAAATGTTAGGACTTATATTGTTCCTTAATATTTTGACGGAGAACATGAGATACGATGATCAGATGACGTATTTTACAACACCTGTAGCATCGGACTAAGTACCAGACAAACGAACGACATGTACAGAGATTAACCGAAGCGTTCAGTCACCAGAATACTAAGTATTTTTAAAATGTTATGGACGAAGCTAACCTTTCATAATTTGTTCCTACTCGCCGATTTATGAGCATTTTCAATACCACCTACTTTGGTTATAAAGAAAATGCATGGTGAGCTATATACCCGTACTAATATATATATATATATATATATATATATATATATATATATATATATATATATATATATATATATATATATATATATAAATATATATATATATAATGTATTTTAATGATTATTTTGGGTTTTCATAAAATCAAATGTGTAAATATTGTTTTTTTTAAGAAACCATTGTTTAATTATGATATAATGTAGTGCTTGGCTTTACGGGTTACATATGACAATAGCGAACATGCGGATAAGAAAGATTTAATAAATTGTTGATATAGGATTGTAACTCGTAGATGCATAATTGAATGCAGGTTTGCAAAAGAGCACCAAGCGTATACATCACCATTAAACTTAATGTATGTGTCGTTTTTTGTGTTTTTTCTTTTCTTTTCTTTTTTAGTAAAGTTCTATTGAAAACACACACTTTTCCCCTTCGGTTTCGAGCAACTAGAGTTGTACATCGGGCTAAAGGAAATCTGCCGTATTGCTGTGGGTTAGCCAATGTAATCTGACTATGCGCATAATTATGATCAATGCTCCTATCCTACATATTAAAAAAGATATGTTTTGGTGATATTTATGTCATGGATGTGAGTAGAAAAATCACCGGGTCATGTGAAGTTCATAGAAGCTCAAGGAAGTTACAGTCAAAACTTTCTGCGGAAAAATGCTTGTGATTTTCCTCGATCGGAAAATGTGAAAAACATGCCTTCCTTGTGATAAAAAGAAATCGAAACTGATGGTAAAAAATAATTTCATCAACTTGATCAAAGTTGTTTGGGCGCAAAATTTACCACATATTGCATTTTCTGTTTCCTATTTCGTAATAATTAAGTCACATGATAGGCATGTAGTTAACATGACTTTATAATATTCCCCAAAAAGTTGTTTGTTGTTTGATTGCTGGAAGGTGTGCACGAGTTGTTTTGCCGTACTATGGTCCGATGTTTGGAAAAGACATGTCCAGGCAAAGGTTGTCAGACATAAAATCTATTTTTGATGAAAAGGGCAAGCCATATCTTGTTTGGATTGGTGGCGAGGGAATTCCTGTGGTGATGTTGTCGAAAAGGTAAAGCTCTTAAGCCCTTTTTTCATATTTTGATGTAAAATTGGAGACGATAACGGGTACGGAAAAGATTCCTTTGATTGAAGTGTGAAAGGTTTTTTAACACAGAATTTTGATCATGATGCATGTATGACCCTATTGAATAAAGATAAATTCACCATATATTTTTGATGATTTTATTTTTGCTGTAAATCTGAGGTATTTTACCAGTATTTTGTGGCTTCTTCTGCATGTATACCACATCTTCGTAATTGTTGGCTTTCCATCGCTTCGTGATAGTATTGTGGTAATTTGTTGTAAAAATTGTGAGAGTCCTTTCTTGAAATAAGTATGTTTTTCGTTGTTCGTGTCATATTAGACCTCCTATTCCCTTTTCAAAAGTTTAAGGTTGATTCGATGGCCAATCCCAGCTCTCAAAAGTTACAGCCCCGGTGTCTAATTTTAAAATGCATCTTGATGGATACGCTATAGCCCGTGCAAATGATTGTTCATACTTCCATACAAATATTGATAAGTTACTCAGAGGAAACTTGCCTGTAACCGTTTTTTCCGTTTGTTTATTGTCGGATAGTTCGGAATCAGGTAGTCGTCATCAAGTTTAGATCCCTTTCTGAAAGATGATTCTCTATTTTGAACTGATTAGCTAAGCCAGGAACTTGCCTTAAGAGTGTGAAAAGTATGTGATTAATCAAAATACCACATTACAAGTTGTTGGATATGAAATTTCTCATTTTGTCCGTGCAATAACGTTGAAATCGGGAGAAAAATAATCGTTCTAGTTATGGGTATGGTATTTTCTTGAAGAATATCTATATCAATTAGATTGATAGTCTACCGATTCAATTCAATTTCATTTAAATCTCATGAAATTTATCAAGATGTGATTTTGATGACTAATTGATTAGCTCCACATAATTGTAGACGAGTTGTCCGTACATCAGTAGACATAAAGTAGAAATAGTTTGAGAGATAGGACTAGCATAATATTTTTTCCATCTATATTCAGCAAATTTACAAGACCTTAAATTTTGTTATTAAAACAGTGACTATTATAACATTAGGCTAGAAGGAATAAACACTGGTAATTCACACGAGAACAAAACATGATTTACTTTTAGAAACGATTTATATTATGTAGATAAAAACCGTCCTATCATTTTAAGTCAGTGAAAGATATATATAACTAGTTGTTTTACTCTACCACTAGGCCATTACACCTCAAAAGTCAAAGCTGATACTGATGTGTAATTTTCACCGTTTGGATTAATAATGAAGTCAACTATATAAGAAGAAAAAAAAAATGTTTAAACGAAGAGTCTTTATTTCTTCTGCCTCTTCTTTGAATTCTTTGGAATGCCGATTACGAGCAGGGTGAAAGAGTTAAAGGTTTATTAGATATACGAAGATCGTGGGTTCGCACCTGGGAACGACACTTTGGATATGTCCTCCTATTTTAGATTAGCATTTTTGTTTTAAATTATACAAATATTGTTTTCTCTACCACGTGTATAAATGAGTAGCCGGTAGGTTGCGACCATTTTTGTAATGAATTGGCTTTGTCTTGAAATCTGGTCCCTTAATTTGAATTGGAGAGCATACACTTTATGACTCCAGTGGGTCTCTTGGAAAGAAAGGAGAGGAACTTTGCCCCCTCCCCCACCGCCGTAGTCAACCCCTGTACACTCTTGTTGTATACAGAACACGATAGTAACAGCTTTATACCAAAAAAATCAACCTATAAGGTAATCGGCGATTATCGTAATGTAAACAAATGTTATGCACATGTCCATGTGAAGTTCCTTGAAACGAAATATTTCATTCACCAGTCTCAAAATCGTTTGCGAATTGTATCATTATTTGTTGCTAGGTAGGACAAACATTATTGCTTGCCCTACCTAACAACATTTATCATATGCAGTATGCATTCTGACTTTTGAAATACAATTATTTGTAACAGGTGAATGAAATAATTTGTTTCCAGATATTTCGCATATAGACATAATGCATTCAATTTGGTTACATAACGAAGATGGCCGATTGCAATGGCCTTGTGCATCACCTATTGAAATGTGCGAACATGATAATGACGTATTACGTAATCCGAACATGATTTCTTTAGGGTTTTGAAATTTTTTCGAAAATAGTTGCGATCGTGTTAGAATCATGATTTTTTACTTGTTCTTCTCACTGTATTTAGCTTGCCTGAATAAGGACACCCCGTAAAATATCTCAATCAGTCACTTGTAAATTTTTAAGCAGGGAGTGCTATGCAAAACACTTTTATCATTACTATTGTAAATGTCTGCGCCTACCGTTTCCATGGCAATAAAGGAGAAAACAATATGACGTTTTCATGCTCAAAGGTAATCTATTTGAAAGACTGACCTATAAAAAGGAAGCAACAATTGTATATCGATTAGAACTCCAAAATTGTGAGCAGCTTTCTCAGTAAAAACACACCATATTCCGGGTTCCTGGATCGAACAATAGCTTCTTAGAAGGGGCAATGACTTGATGTCATTACATTTACATAACAATACATTGGGAACACTTAGTTACAATAAATAATAAATAAATGTTATTCTTAGAAAAAATGCTATTCGACCGATTGTTATATTTTACTCAATAAACTAATATTAAGATTAAAAAAGAAAAATATACAAACAACCTGTCACACGCTCTCCACTCCTTTTATTTTAACTTTTCTTCCAATTCTTCATAATGGTGCTTCTTTTTCGTCTTCGTTTCTTACTTGTTCTTTTTTCAACATCATCTAAGTATTCTGCTCATTCTATTTTCTTTTTCTTTATTTTATTTATATGTCATCTTTCTATTCTATTTGCTTTCATTTTATCTCTTTTGATTCATCCTTTTTTGTTGTTTTGCTTTTTCTACATGGTTTACTTTATCTGGTAATTTCTCTTTCCATTTTTTTTCTTTTCATTTTCCTCTCCATCTCCTTCTTCCTTTCATTTCTTCTTCCTCTTCTTTCGTGTCTTCCACTTCCTCCGCCATAATTACCCTTCTATCTCCTCCTCTGTTTCTATTTCTTCCTTTTTCCCATCTATCTTCTAACTCAGCAGGCATGACCTGTGCCTAATACCGGTGATCCTCTGGACTTGTAATATTGGCTGATAAGTAGGCAATCACAGCTCATACCTAAATCCTGTCGCATTAACGGTGACTGATCGTTAGGTGCACCGACTGCCAACCCGTAAGCCGTCACTGATGAAACGATACCTAGCCAAAACTTGCAGACGAAAAGTGAATGATTCGACCTGTGTATGTCCATGGATTTTGAAATAATTTAGATTGTAAATAATCATGTGAATCCTACTCATCGAATTTCTTAAATATCCCATGATATACATTGTTTGTCTAAACACGACCTAGAGGAGAAAAAGAGGCGATTGTTATGATCACTGAATAATATACACTCGGCAACAACGAAAACATGCATGGACACTTAAGTAAGATTTTCAAAGAAAGGTTCAATATAGACTTATGTTTCATATCGTAAGTAGTGATACATATGACAAGTACTAATCCTCTTTAAGATGGTATGCAATTGGAATCAAACCATTCATGCATGAGTGAGCATAGCGATTTAACAATAACGATTTTCAGAAAGAAAATCGCAAAAACTAGGGGATCTGACCATTCAAAATAATGTTGATTAGCATTTCCATCTTGAAGAGTCAAATTAAAACTTTTTTTTTTAAATCATCGCGAGCAATACGAAAGGGGAGGCATCTGGACCACGCCTGCTAAAATCATGCAGTAGTCCTGAGATTACAGATGGCATCCAGAGCTCAATGCTTCTTATTCTTTCTCATTCTTTGTTTACATTGTTGAGCAAGAATATCTAACAAATGCACATGATCATTAATATTTGGATGGCTACTTGCTTTTTAGGTGCAATTTTCTGAATCAGATCTCTTAACGGTTGAATGAATGTGCCCATCCAAGCTTGAAAGTTAAACAACTTGAATATAATTGATGGTAGTAGATTAATAATTGAATTTGATATTTTTGTTTCTCTTTTCCTCATACGAGGCACTTTATTACTTTATATCATCTTAACAACATTGCATATAGAGTTTAATTACAATATATATATATATATATATATATATATATATATATATATATATTCACAATCAACAAACTGATATAATAAAATAGGGGAAACATAAGGAAAGTGGAAGACAAAGATCAAGGCATGAATATAAATGCGTTAAAGGTTTAACTAAGAAAGATTCATCTTGATATTACTTATTAATTGTTCTTGGTTTCTGTATTGCCAATTGACATAAAACATAAAATCGCTTTTGAAAGTCATCCAAATTGAATGACTATTGAAGAATTTACTTCTAAGATGATTAAGTATATACACCTTATAAATTGCATATTGAATTTGATATATATTTTATTATATTTTATTGAAAATTTTGAACAATAAAGAGTGTCCACTTTCTTGTTTGCAGAGTTTAGTATCCCGATCATGTGATAATACGCATCATTTTGGTCCATTTGTAACTTAATACTTTAAAAATTGGGCATGCTTTTCTCTTGTCATATGATTAACCACGTCTTAGTTTATCGCCATAGCAAACTGTCAACGTTATCGGGTGTTATTATGATCGGTCCTTCCAGCACTTAACGTTATGTCTTCTATTTCTCCTTCCTTTTTCTTTTTGTGATCCTTTCCTCTCTCACTCTCTCTCTCTCTCTCTCTCTCTCTCTCTCTCTCTCTCTCTCTCTCCTCTCTCTCTCTCTATGTCTCTCTGTCTTTCTCTCTGTCTCTCTCTTTCTTTCTCCCACACAACCTTTCTCTCTATTTTTCATAATTTGCAATTCATTCAAGGAACTCAGACACGCTAATTAATTCCTAATCCAAAATGTCCAGTTTAGTCATATCCAAAGTGAACCCTTAAGTTTGCTGGGAATGGACGTTAATCTGACGTGGGGCGCCACTTTGTCCTTATCTACCTGTTCATTATTGTGACCCTCCACCATGCACGGACCCTCCACTCCATAACGAATGCTCCATGGTCAAATAGTAACGACACGAGATGTTGCTATCCCTTATTGATTTTGGTATATTCAATAAAACACGATCGAAAAACTTTCAGAAATCAAGTAAAGGGAAATTATTATGTTTCCATGTTCGGATTACGCAATACATCATCATAAATAGATGATGGACATGTCTGATAAAATTGCCTTGGGTTGCACTTTCGAGTATACTTTACCATCACCTTATGTTCATCGTGAGGTTATTTAGCAGTCCAAGTAGATATTAGTAATCCAAAGCAGATCAATTCTTTGAAATGCATACATATAACCGTAAAATTATACCGTTTGAATATTATGTTATGAATTATCTCTTACACTTGACATGATTTGTAGGCCAAATAGGTCTGTGAAACGTTCTTAACTTCAGAGCGTCCCTTTAAGTCACCCCTGTAGCTAGAAAGACACCTGTACTTTGTACGATGTAATTTTTCATGCCATACCTTAAGCTCCCTCTTACCTCAGCAATCATAGGATTTTTTTGCCTCGTCACGTTGAACTCTCTGCCTGTCATCAAGCAGCTTTATGCCAGGGATGCAGCACGTGGATTTTAGTAAGCCTAAACGGAACATACAATGAGAGCTTCTTGCGTCGAGACCAGCGCAGAGTATCTCTGCAAGATGGGGGAAGGGAGGAGAGGGATCCACCAGAGTTCAGTCGTATAGACAAGGACAGGTAGTCGTCTAATCTTCCTTCTGTTTAAGGTCATATTTATGAACGCTTGCAGAATTTCTAAATTAAGATTAGCTTCGGAGATGCACAGGGCTTGTCAGAATCTAAGAAGAAAGATTGTATGAGAAACAATCTTCTGTAATGAATAGTGCATGGATCACGAGCCGGCACCTTTGTCGATCACATAAACGCCATAAACGCCCCTTAATTTAGGCGTTTTAACTGTTTAAGGATGAACGGTTAGTGAATCACGTTTTCAAAATGAAAGAAAGAAAATATTATCTTGAAGACGAGATTATAAAAACAGTGTCATGATATCGAGAGTATTTTTTTATTTTTTCGCATTTGTTTTTTTGTTTTTAAATACAAAAACAAAAGTTGTTAAAATTATTTTAAAGCATCGACTATTGTGAGGTGTGTGCTCGTGTGAATGTGTGTGGGTGTGGGATAGTGAGGGGTTCTGATGGGTGCTTCATCATGTAGAATATACTGCGCAAACTCTTTCTCTTTAGTTTTAATTTATCATCTCTCAGGACAATTCAAAGTGATCTGTATCAAAGAGTTTCTTTAACTTTTGATTTAAAGTCACGAGAATGAGTCACTTCATTAGCACAATTACCGCATTTCTTACTCTCACTGAGGCCAAGTTCAAGTTGGATGTTACTGATCCCCAGAGAAAAGGGGCAATCTTCCAAGAACCGTGCTTGCAACACACCATCACAGGTTACATCTTTACAATCAGATCATGACAATGGATAACGTTACGTGGAGGAAGGGAAAGGTGAATTGGTTGAGGAAAGTCAAAAAGTGAATTATGAAGAATATTCTAACGTAACATTAGATCGATGACAAAGGACACTACACTGAGAAGCATTATAGAGAAAGTAAGGAAGAGAAATGGCAATCCAGTTGCTAGGGTTTGTCCATCAACGAATGATTCTAATGAATCACTGGAAATAAGATATAATGACGAGTTCCATAATATTCCATGGATAGAGACCTTGATACAGTGCAACAAGCTTTATTTGAAGACATTAACCGAATCGGAATCTAAAATGAAATTTAAAAAAATAAAAAATAAATAAATAAATAAATCATCTACAACAATTTTTGTACCATGCCTTGGTAACGGCATCTAAGGGGTTAAAATAATGAATGTTATAGCAGTTGATAACAATTTGTGCACTCATAGGTAGAAACAAAACAGACGACACGAAAAGAAATGCAATTTTTGTGATTGACCAACAAGGCGAATAGCAAAATCATAAAATAATCAATAACTACTTTACAACAGTTTTTCGATTTCATTGTCTTTTATCTTAAGCTACCAATGGTAGTGAATAATTGCTTCCAATCTGCGAGTCGTCCAACTATCATGATTTCTTCACCTTCTAAATAAGTTACATATAAAAAAAAAATTAAACATAACTCTGTTTGTACATCATTTAACAAAATTAACAAAGTATGATGGGAAAAGTGCTACTAGACTCACGTTTTCACTCCGATCAATTTGGCAACAAAGTTGTTATCATTGCTCCCGCTCTAACAATGATAACGAATGAAAACAAAATTGTAGAAATCTCAACGATAAGTTCGGGTTGAAAACTTTTCTAACTTTAATATCAACGAAAAAAGAATATTTAACTCGTTTGAAGTAGGGGTAACATTATTTCATCAAGCTCTGAAACTATTTATTAACGTAACGTCTATTACGAAAGTGAAATGATTGAAGAAAAAAAACTTTAGCTGTACTATTAGCAAGTTGCTAATAAATATCTAAAGTTGTCATTGTATGGACGCGCTTCGATAGAAACCTTGCAACAGTACTCCGTTTAAGTTTAACGATCATGTTTTGGCAATGATTGAATCCCACTACGAGCGTAAGTGACAGACAAAGTCATTCTAGTCTTACAAGTAAGAAAACTTTCCAACCAAAGAAACATTAGAAAAATGTACCTCCAAAGGAAGATAGCAATTTAGGCGGGCAAACATAGTGGAAACGACCAATAATACAAGTGCATTGAGAGACTGCGGAAGCCCGGTACACCTTCTACTCTTCAAACCTCTTCGGAGCAAGGGGCTATAAAACAGTCTGCGTTCTGCCCCCTCCTTAGATTCTGATTTGCTAGGGGAAGATATGTAAATGACGTGTCGCAGAGGTCGATTTGCATAAACTTGGACAGGGTTGTTCGCTAAGTAGTGAAGGGGAAGGAGTGAGGTTTGCGCATGCATGCATGTATGGATCAAGCAACCGGGTATGATGCACGGTCGAGGCGAAAGCTTTTACCCGACTACTCCGGCAACAGTGCTTCATTTCGAGCGCGTGTTAGGCATACGTTCAGACGCCAAGTCAGAGCCATGGATTGGTGCTACCGTCAAGCCACCTATTACCCGTCACATTGCCATGCGGGTTATAAGCCGTCTCCAAGCGGCTATAAGCCAACCCCGCCGTCAGCCTACTGCAAGCCCTGCCCGCCGACGTCGACTTTGGGCTATAAACCTGACATGTCGTCGTTGCCGTCATCGACGCCGGCGAGTTGCGGAATGGTGAACGGACATCCTTCTCCTTCTCCCGCTCAGCATCATCCTCAGCAGCAGCATCATCCTCAGCAGCAACATCACCGTCATCATCATCCGCAACAGATGGCGCCTGGAAAGAGCATCTCATCTAGATCGGGATACTGTGAGCTTCGGAAGATGCCCTATCACCCTTACAGATACTACCCTCAATATGCAAAGGTAAGCTTCTTTCTAAATTACTTTCTGTTACATGTAGTTCATTAGTTTCTAACCATATTAGCATCCTCATTTTATATAACAATGTAGCTTCATCATATCTCTAGTTCGACAACTTTTACTTAAATATACATTCAACAGGATTGTCCTTTTGAAATGCGCTATTGTAAAATGTCTATCAGGTTGTACCCCTCTCTTTGTAAATGAGATGACGTCGAAAGCAATTTGTACTGGTTGCATCTTAGTAATGTTTACGATTGGCTCTGAATTCGTTGGACAAACAGGGGTTACGATTAACTGTTGATATTGATTTGCATTGCATCAAATCTCACCAAGTTCTTTCATATCTGAAGAAGATCGACTAAGACGTAACGACTTTGTTTCCCGCTGCTCTACCATGGATTCTGGGCTGACAAGCTATCCAAGCCCTTTGGAAATAACAAGGATATATACTCATCAGCCTCCAACATGTTCACGGTGACGATTTAAAGAAAACACACACTCTTACGGAGTGAGGGGTAAACGAGCTACTGACACGCCGAAGCTAGCCGCTTGAATCATATATCCTCTGATGAGCGGAATTTTTGGAACCGCACGGTGTGTGATGCGATGGAACTCAGCCCATCTTGAAATGAAACTGATTTTCTAGAGGAAATGGGAAAAATACAGACGCTTGTACAAATCCAAAACATCCATACTGGGACTGAATCATGAAGAAGGTGATCCATGAAATAAAGAAGAAACAAATTCTCGATCGGAAACACGTGTGAAATGGTACGTGATATCCTACACGACAGCGATGCCCCGAGGTCTTCATAGAATTCTATTTAAAACAAAAGTAAAGTATTTTCTGCTTCGATAAAGAAATACTATGCAGTATATCCGCCATTGTCAAACTTTTAATTCTCGTTTAGATATTAAACACTTGTCAAACACACTCGATATACTCTGTAACGTTTACTTAAACAAATCGGCACGGAATTAAATAACTTACGATTATTCCGATCGACTATTGCAACTTCACCATTGTACGAAATTTGTATTTAGACAGAAGTAAACAAACATTTATGAGGAAAGTTATGTTTAAGCAAACGAAACAGTAAGCTTAGTATTTTTTTAGGAAGTTGTTTACTCTATGTAAAAAACCTAAGTATCTAGCAAGTTTGCCTGCCTGCTATCTCTTACGAAGTGAGCGTAATGGTCTGATTATGTTCGTTTGGTAGAATCATAAACATAGTTACTGAATCTCTGACTACTCTTTACAATCAAAGGTATAATGATATCTTTTGAAAATCTGTAACGGACATCTAAAATTCTAGATTTTTCAAAGATGTCAATAAATGTTATTTGAAATAGACTGACGAGAACATGTGGATAGAACTTTAAAATTATCAAAAGACAGGAGCGATTCGTAGGGGGGGGGGGGGAAGTCAAATCAAGCAGCAAAATTGCTAAGCAGAAGATATGATGATAAAGGTAATAACAAATCTTTATTTCAGAGATAAGGTTTGCGTAAAAACTTATTGAACATCATTTATGAATTCGTCTTGTTCTGTGGTCTCTTTAGGGGGAGAGAATTTTGTTAGACTTAGAACGGAGCAAAGTCCTGAAATACTGAGAAACTACATTTCCTTTGTAACTCTTTTTTTTTAAAACTTAATGTGCTTAAATCATGTATTTATCAGGAGAGGATAAGTTTCAACGTAAATAACTTTTTGGTAAACTAGTAATTAAGACATTACTTTTATTATATGAGAATGACTAGAGTATTGTGAAGCTTTGAAAAAGATAAACTACTAGCTATAATAATCTAAAGTGTTTTTAAAGAAACTGTAGGGAGAAGGTTTTCCTTTTCAATGATGAAGATATTTAGATTTTTCTGTTTTAAAACAGTTTATTCAAGTGACAAGGAGTGTAGCTCTACAACTGAAAATGCTTTCTTTAAATACTTTTATTCTAAGCAAAGAGTACAGTGTCATTCTCTCCCAAAGTCTGTTATCCATCGTATACCTTATTGTTTGGAATACGGCGTCAGTTTCATTTAAATTTCGTTGAAGGAAAATTTTCCATATTCTGAAATATGAAGAAATACCCAGTGTTTCATTTTTAAATCTGGGTTAATATCGGATATTACCCAAATGAAAAACGTGCTGATGTAGACACTTTGCTTGAAATAATCATGTGATCAAGTATGTGTCTTTGTTTCGCTTAACACATGGCTTCAGCTGTGTTGGTTTTCGGTGCTATAGATGGCAACCATGGGTTTAGTATTAGACAGGAATAAGAGTAATTAATTGTGACAAGAAGCATCTGGTGTCTATCACACTATACAGCTACTAATAGTTCATTCTATGCCAATCCAACTGGGCGTGGGCGGATGACGATAGCATTTCATTTCGAGAAATTAGCGAATCTAAGGTTAAGGGCATTCAAGTTTGATTTGGGATTTATTTACTTTCATGCTTGCAATAATTTTGATTTTGAAATGTCATAATTGATACAATATATTGTTTTACAGTGAGATGAATTTTACAATAAACCTCTTGTTTGAACGTGATATAATATATGTTACATCTAGTTCATGCTTTCAGTTGGCCAAACTCAATACATTTGTGTGCAATCACTGTGAGAGGAACGGTTTTGAAATATTCGGTGACAAATATGAATTCTTTTTTAGAGAAGAATATTTGGACATGTAATGTTTTTTATAAAAAATGTATCAACATTATTAATTTATTTATTTATTTGACGATGTGCACATTAGTGAACATCTTTTAACATTAAAAATAGTTTATTCCCCCAAAAAAATTTCAGATTGTTATAAATGATACCCAGCTAACAAATTGTATGAGATATCCAAGCAAACATCAAGCATCACCATTTTTTTGTCGTGGTTCAACAACACAAGAATATTAAAGATGGACATTGATTAATCAAGACAGCGGGCAGTTTAGTTCATTAATTTCCTAAATGTTTACAATATTTGCAATTGTACTTACAATACCACAGATAGACTTTAAAATCTATTTCAATATTATCTGCGACATTTCTATCCTTTTTGTTCAGTATTGGTTTTCCTAAAAACTAAACAACTTCAGAGATTTTCAACTTTGGTGACTTAGCTGGTGATATGATATTGCCAAACTGTAGTATATATTTCTTAGCAACTATTTTGAAGAGATTAAGTTTTTAAAGATGTATATCCATGATCCTAATTCTTATAGATTGATCCAATGTTGACTTGAAAGAAAAATGCTCCCAGCTTATGTCTGCAGACGGCATTTTATAATCCCCGAATCATAGAACTCTAGTACAAAATATTTTCAAGAAAATCACCGAAATGACTTCTTCTTACATTATCGTATCTATCATACATGGATCATCTTTTGTTTGCTGAATTATGTTATGTATACTCATTTTAAATTAATTCATTTTTTTTGTAGTGGTTATTCAAAAAGTCATCCAATAGAATACTGTATCAGGAGATAACAATGATAGTTTATGACATTTTTATATACGCCATTTTTCTTGGAAGTATAAATGATGTTTAAATCGAAGTAATATATAATATAATCCTATAGGCACATAGTATCTGATAATCTATCTCTAAATTGAGCATCTTTCTGCAACATATGGAAATCAATATATGATATTGGGTCAAAATCCAGAATATCGTAAGAAACGAATGTCAGCCTCTTGGACTTAGTTTATTTCGGGAACTTGTGATCTGGCAAAGGTATCATGGGTATAGCTAACCAGCTAAAGATTTGATTTCCTTACATTTCACCGTGTGGTGATGGAGACGTATGACTTGGAAAAGTTATCACATGTTTACCAAAACATGACATTGCGTTTTATATTTATGAAGTCTATATAAATAATATAAATATTAATTTTCGAGATTTACCCTAGTTCAGAAAAGTTGCCTAGTTTTGCCTAAGATTTCCTATCAAAAAATAAGATCAATAAATAAGAAAGACTGCAGTCACGTTTGTGGTTTTTCAGTGGTGTGCTGAAATCAGGAATACACACTGTAGTAATGCAATTATTTTTATTTTAAATATCTTACTCCAAAAAAAAATTAAGTTAAAATATAAAATACGCTATGTTACATCACATTAAGGTATCGTAATGGTTAATTCAATTATCTTTTAATTTCTCCACTAAATTATCATTTCTTGGTTTGTAGGTCTACTTATTCTATCTTTTTTAATGTATCTGCAAAAAAAACATGAAAGGATTTCAGAAATATCATATTGAAAATGAAACATCGGGGGTCTTAAATTTGTAAATATGACGTGTTTTGGTAGGAATGAAACTGAATAACACTTTTACTCATATTTCATTTTCCGGGAAAGGATCATCAATAATATATGTTTGAGTAATCCCTACAGTTAAGCTGAAACAAAAACACCAAAAACTACGGTTTCGGTTTCTCCTTTTTCACTTTGTGGCCCAAATTCTCTGAAACCGGTTGTTTTTCTGTGTTGGAATGATTTCTTGATGCTTATATATTCTTCTGCAGTTCTCATTATTTCTTTTTATTTTATAATACATTTTTCTGTCAAAACAAAGTGGTGTGTCAATAAATTGATAAATATCCGATTGTTATATATCTTACGAGGGAAATAGTGTCGAAAAAGATTAGAATGATATCATTGTTCTTCTATTTTCTAACCTTCTATTTCCATTCTGTCACAAAAAGAAAACTCTTAGTAATATTGGGTAAAGCTTCAATACATATACATGGCCTTTTATTTGCCAGTTTGATATTTAAGAAAATGATCATGAATCGATCTACTTGTACTCTGAGACATTAGACACTTCACTTACATAAGCAGGAACCAAGGTGTGCTTTGCTATTTTCAGTATCCTTCTCATGATTCACTCTCAGCTAGAATATTGAGAAGAAGTTTTAGAAAACTTCGTCAATAAAGATTCGTCTATCAATACTTGTCCAGTTTCCTCGGAAAACTCTAGTGATACGGTCCGCCGATTTGCTGATTCACGGCCCTAAATTTGGTTCATTTCTATAAGGTCATTCTACTTCTTATAAGTATCAGCTAATACTTCCTTCAGGCTTTCTGTGTTGTATTTATGGCGGTTTATCTCTTTTCTCTACTTTCTTGTGGTGTCCCCAAGCAATGTCGAAATGAGTAATAAATTCATGATGTAATACAAGTATCCACGTGGAACATTCATTCTTTGTTGTTCAGAGCCATTAGTATTATCCTTTTTAGTACAATTTTTCACTTTCAATGCAAATGTGAACCATGGCTATAATACATCAAGTTATTTCAAAGGAATGATAATTGAGTTGGGATCGTTTATTAACAATAACCAAATAGATCGCCAAAGGGGGTTCTTCACACCCTAGATAATTCCCAAAAATCATCATGTTTATTCATTTTGAATTCTATAATGTATATGAATTATTTACAAATGACTTGATTCGGGAATCTTCGTATTTCATTCAAAAACAAATTAAGAATCGTCTTTAGTTATCTAGGGATCACAATGTAGACTATCATTTACCTCCAATTAAATCTATCAGACCAAATAAGGATTGAATATCGTGCCGAGGGGCGATGTTTTAACGAAAGAATGCAAGTGGTTGGATCGCTTTGTTGAATAACGGCATAATTATGAAAAGTGGCATATAGAAAATGAAAATGAAATGGAATGGAAAGAGATATAGAAAGAAAGGGGATGGGGAAGTTGCAAATATTTACAGTTATAGCTGTTTATGAGACAAAACGTATACCCAGACCTGGTCAATAATAATATCATATCTCAGTTACCAATAAAAGACATTCTCTTCCTTAATTGCATTTTTACGAGCTCCTGAGAGCAATCTTAACCTTATTAAACAGGATATCTAAACGAATCACGTGTTTGATTTCTCGAACGCTCCTGATGAAATCTTCGAGATAGTACACGCCCTTTTCCCCTCTTAGCCATTTCATATCTAAATAAATCGAAGGCGAGCGGACAGGAAACACCTTTTGTTTATTCTCCTATGGCGAGTTAAGTTCTTCTGTTTCCAATCAAACAAAAGTACAGATGTAGGTTACCTCCAAGTAATGGAAAGTAATTAATTTGTAACGTGTGGCGGGGTGACTTTGCTTGATTGTTATGCAGATGTATTTAGAGAACATGTTTATCTCGTTGGGGTGGGTATTGCATGTATCCTCGTGAGAGCAATATAAATATGATCTAGACCAGGCGTGAATACTCTAAGTTTATCTCAAGCTTTTCTTTATTTCATATTATTTCATGTATGCGTGCTTCATTCTGTTGTAATCAATTCAATTCAATTCAATTCAACCATTCTAAGAGGACGAGGATGACATACACATTATATGTTTAATGATTCCTGAGAGAATGTTGAGTACAAAGAAGAATTGCAAAAAGAAAGTTTACCTATTAGATTTTGTAACCCCTTATCTCCAAGTTTAAAAACACTTTAAAAAGGGACTTTGAAAAAAAAATTTACTCATTCTTACAGGTCGGTGAATTCAAAAGAAAAGAAGACGACACAAGATAATATTGGCTTCTCGTCAGGTTGCTATGGTTACGTTTTCAATTTCTGTCCATTGAAAATGTATACATAGGGACAGTATCAAAGCAAAATTACATGTTGAATCTTTTGATATGTGTGTTCTCAATCTAGTTGAAGGCTGAATGGTTTCATTGCGTGACAGATTGATTCAGGCTACATAGTGTGGTGAAATATTATGTATGTAACATCAATTCTATCCCCAATGCTGCATCCAGAAGTATTTTCTTGAAAATGTTCGTTGCGAAGTTAGGCAAGTATGTCTTAGTTTGAGGGTTTAATTTTACGAATTCTACATGCTTGATGGAACTGATTAGCGAAAATTGGAACACGTTACACCCTTTGTCGTTCCGCTGGGACGTCAGGTTCAAACCCGTCCCCTGACCTCTAGAGCTCAGCTTCTTAGCATAACCCTCTTATTTCTGCTTTGTCATATTTATGTCCTCTCCTAAAACAAATATTCATAAAGCTAGGCCCCCGTTCCATGTGAGGGACATGCTTGTGATTAGGGTGGGTAATAAGAAGCAGCACTAGATACTAATGGGTTATTTCTGTGAGTACTTGAACTCCAAACACTCAAATTGAGACCATCTTCTTGATGCGGATACGGAGGGTGAAGATAGTGTGGAGGGTGGCAGAGAAAGCTGATGTTGATTAAGCTATAAGAGTTGGTGGGTGGGAATAGGGGATGACGAATTATTACATTTTGAAACGATTTCTGTTTTAGCATTATTACACACAATGGGTTTTGGATGACGTCCTAATCATTAGGAAACGGAAGCAATCGAACCTGGCATTGTTTTGAAAAGTTGTTGAGAATGCCTGCGTACTGAGAGACAAGACTGGATGAAAAAGATATAGAGAGGGGAATGGGAGTACAATGCCCTATGTAGTTGTATTTTTTGTTAATGATTATTATAGTGACCGCATCAAATTGTGAACAGTTTTCCGTTGGCAAAATTAGAATTTTCAACCGTTATCTGCAGATTTAAAATATTTATAACTGTATTCTTTTTATTTTGCTCGTTGGAAAGGTGTCGGCAACATATACGTACTCATCACCCCGACCTCTTTCAAATTTCCTATCAATTTACCTACATGTTAGTTATTGATTTTGTCTATAGACGTGAACGTCATTCATTGCTTTGAAAACATATCATCATGCACTTTTGCTGACGATGATGTTATATTACATCGCATTGCTTTCGTTAAAACTTAAAGTAGGAAAACATAATATGTTTTGTAAATTGTGTCATAGATATGTTAAACATGAAATATTTCATTGGCAAGTACACCATATCGTTGTCTACTTCTATGCCTAATAACTAAATAAGGCAAATGCTATCATAGTGTTTTCAATCAAACAAAAGCAATTTCAGAGCACGTGACATGTTTCACTATACACGTCATAGCGATCCGTAAGTAGTCTATATTTTGCATCATCATTGCCCCATACTGGGGCATTCCACGCAAGGCATGGTTTTTTTCCTTTCACACAAAGTTAGTGATTCAATAATCGCCCGGAAAATGAGTGAAGGGGGTTGTACATAAAGGACGGTGCTCCCAGTGGACCAATGATGACTGTATATGTTAAGAGGGTCCATGGCCAAAAACTTTCACTTGGAAAAAAATCTTCTCTTGACTTGCTTCCTGTCCACGCCGGTTCCAATTCCCGTAAACCCGGTTTCACTTGACACAGTTGCTGTTCTATTCGCTTACACTTTTCATTTTTTAAATCTTCTAGTAGCCCTTTTATCTGCCTAATCCCTTGCATAGCTTATATTTTTAGTTATTCATTTTTTAAAAATTTCATTACATTTGTTTATATTTTTACCACTTTCATTTACTCTAATAATCCTATAAAGGGAACTATTGGGAAGCGTATACTTTAAAAAACAATAACGAAGACTAGTTGTCGACCAATTTAAATCCGTAAGCATGGTTGCATTATACTTTTAAATGTAAAACTATAATTCAGATATTACGCTTGATAAATTTCTTTATTTGTTTATATTTACCTTTTTTTCTATAAAGATATTAGGGCAAAAGGAATGTGTTTAAATGGTAGCATACTTAAGTAAGATGAAGAGAAAATTTACTATTATGATATCAGCTATATGTAATTTACACATGATAGCTTCTTTCTGTACTAACTTGAGGACATAATTTTTACCGTGTGGAGGTGTCAAAGTATAGTGGTTCATTCACTTGACTCCCAATTCATGGGTTGAGGGTTCAAATCCCTGCCCGGCACTAGTGTCCTATGGGATGACGTTTATCCACATTTGCCACTATTCACCCAGGGGGAAATGGATACCTAGCGATTGCTGGCATAATATATAATAATTGCAGGGCCTGTAGGAAGAACAACACTGGAGCTGATGTAGCTTCCCTGGATAAATACAATTAATATCAAGATTATTATTACTATTCTCAATAGTATTATCATTATTATTATCGTTATTATTGTCAAATATACTATAAGGCTACCTGTTGAAGTAAAAATGAATCATTATATCGAAATTTGACTTTTAGACCGACGGAAAGATGTGGTTGAATTACTACTTTCGTTTGTTTTCTGTACCTTTGGATTATGTGATAAACAGGATAAAGAAATCAATATATGTCAGGTGAAGCGATTAATATATTTTGAGCGTTTCCACAGATTCCGTTTAGAAAGCAAAGTGAACGGTAAGAAATATTGAAAAGCAGATACAGACTGAAGGAACTGGGAGGATTATATCTGACATTTTTACCAGTTGTTATTTTGACGATTAATTAATTCTGACATGTGGTAAAATATCTTGGTTTTAAGAGTTAAAAGCTTTCAAAAGTTATATGCGTTTGATCTTTACACTGGTTGTATACATAACCGGAGCAATACGATGTTCTCTAGTTTCTACTGTTTTATGATTTAAATCTCTGCAATGGTTGATAATTACTGTTTATATTAGTTTAAAATCGCTTATTAAACATGGAAACATGAAGAGTATCCCCTCATGAATTACAGTATAATTGCAGTATAATTACAGTATAATTATAACATGTGTTGTATGCACGCTTATTTGTATTGGTCAATTAAATTTATTTCAGTGTATCCTATTGAGGTCCGTAAATCATTTTCTAGGAACTTGTTTGTGCTCAGGGAAAACCAAAAGTGTCATAAAAATATTTACAGATACCACTTAAGATGACCATCCTAAGAACACTACGATAAATGCGGTTAACAGAAGTGACTACAATATAATTCTAAGGAATTATGTCTACAACAATGACCAACCATCTTCTTTAAATCATTTCGTGTAAATTGGACAAAAAGGAGACAATATTATTTATTGGCAAAACTTTGGCAGAAGTATGAATTCACTGTCTTCACTGCTGAGGCGTCACATACTGAATACAATTAGGATGGGTGCGTCGCTTTCATCAAATGATTGAGGAAATAAGTTTGATGAAGACTCTAATCTTGTATCTATGAGGGAAGACGCGGTCTATAGGAAGATGTTCATAAGAATTTTCCCCGAAAAATGAGTAAAGATAATTAATGAATTAGACACAAACGGAAGAAGGGAGATACAGCCGTGCCCTTGAGGTTTATGGTGTCTGATCATCAAAAATGGGGGATAACCAATTACCAGTATCATGTGTGAACATCATGAACATAGTTAAGAAACATTATCATGAATGTGGTTATCAATATTAAAACAAGTTTGGAGTAATGTAAATATACACAGGTTTACGAATATTATGATTATAGTCATCGATATAGTAAATGTATAGTTATGGAAATTCTGTATATAATCTATCTCTTTAGAATAGTATAGTTTCTATTTATTGTACGGATAGTCTGGAATACTTTAAATTCTGTTCTAAAATGTATAAAAGCTTTCCCATAATTTTGTATATACAAAAATTTGGCGTATCTTATTGAGCTTCTTGCATTATTTGGTCATTAGAAGGTAAATTATCACCTTTAAAGGATTAGAGTTCTCATATTCATAATATGTTTGCACAAAATGTATAATGTTTTCATTGAGCCATTTACAGTAAGAATACCGTCTTTATGTCTCGTATCATCACAAATTACTTCAGCCTGGATAGGCCTATATCATTTATTCTACTTATAATAATTAAGTAACCTTTAATATCTATAAGGTCAAAGTCGGACAGGATTCGGAAGGTCGACAGAAAATTCGATTCCGCTAATCATTTTATCAGAGCTCTTGAAGAATTAACAAGAGCAAAAGTGATAGAATGAGACGGTTTGCTTTAGAGAATCTCTCAACTTTATTAATGACTTCCTTCGCACGTGCACAGATTTAGGAGATTACTAGCAGTAAGATTGATGAGTAAACCAATTAATTTAGTGGATTGCTGGCTAATACTTATGAAATATATAAATTAGAGCGATAGCGCGACACCCGTTCCGGTATGCTCTAACCCATAAACCGACAATCTTGATGAAATGAGATAGTAAGAATCCCTTGCTTGGATAAGAGAGAGAGGGTGGTATAAATATTGATATTTTATTTTATGAAATTTGTATGTATTCATGTATATATTGAGAACTACTGATTTAGAAGAAGAAAGAAGGAATCTAAAATAATGATGAGCATTTGAAACTGATTATTTCTTTTGTTCGGATGTATTTTTCGGCCTACTTATTTATTTATTTATTTATTCGTGTATTTCAATTCATTTATTTATTTATTCATCTATTTATTTATTTCATTTTGCTTGATTATTTTATTTACCCTTTTTATCCAGTTCTCATTTTTCCTCAAGGCCCGTTTTTTGTTTTAAGTTGGTAAAGTGAGCATTTTACATTCGATAAAACGCCATGACCATACTCAATTCACTCACGTCAACCAGCCATAGGTCTACCTGACTTTTTTTTTTTTCATGCGTTGTTGTAAGTGGATAATGACGAAACTATTATTCCCCATTAAAATCATTATCAAATATGTCAGCGGCAGTAGACCGTTCGATGATATCTCCTCATCAGTCTTCACAGACACGTCCAAACATCTTTCTTCAATCAGAGCCTCAATCAGGCGATGAATTCTTCCCCGAACACCGTCTTTACTACCGTCAATTTTTGGCGCTCGTTTTCCGCCAAATTCCTATTCATTCCAGATTTGAATCATCGGTGCGCGAAGAATGCCCTTGATGCGTAAACACCTGCATATATCAGTCATCCCCACTGCTTGGTCCCCCTTTCCCATTCCTAACATTACCTAATCACCAAGAATCCATCTCAATCTGTTAGTTGCCCTTATTTTTCTTCTTCCTATTTTGATGCCATTTTAGCTAGGTTTGCCTCCTTTCTCTTGTTTTCTCCTTTATCCACCCCATAATTGTATGAACGCACGTATTTCTCTTTTTGTTGTTATCGTAATTGCGGTGATAAACTAGAATTACCCCTCTGTTTTTGTGTAATTATGTTGCAGTTCTTATCCTATTTGTGTTGACGGTAATGATCATATATTTTGTCAAATGTTGGGTAAGATGGGATTCATTAACTGAAGAAACGTGTTGACGTAACATTGTCTAATTTGGACATAAACTTGCCCAAATTTATTGCAAACCTAAATTGTCCTCAAACTCGGCAATTTTTGTTAAAAACTTGTGATTTAAGTTAAGTACTGCACTATTATATTGATACCAACATTTTGTCGGCTGTTTTTCATATTATCTTGATATATCAAAGTAGGCTACACGGCATCACAGCTAGGCGCCATTTTGAGTTGTATCAATCAGTTCTTCTTGCCAGGAGCGAGGATAAACCTTGTGCCTTCCATGTCATCCAATTTCCCCAACCTGATGGCATATTACTTGACAAACTTTCTCTAAAGGTCCAAGCAGTCAGTCCCTGTATCCCTTACAGACAGCCGGTACTGACACGAGGGACGTAGAAAGATAATTCGACAATAATAGAAGACAAGTCAAGAAATCGACATGAAGGAGTCAATAAACTCACTCTTACTGTCAAGCTCATTATCAATATGGCGTCTTTAACTTCCTTAGCCGGGAGCGTATGAGTAAATGACCGGTCACGTGATAAGCTTAACATCAACCAATCAGCTTTTAGAGCACTGCCCGAATGTACGGACGATATCTATAGGTATAGGGTGGGGATTATTTTGCTTCTACTACATAGTGAGAAGCAAGTACCTCCATTTTCCCTCATTCATGAAAAAAGTTTTCTTCTTCATCATCATCTTCTCTTTCTTCATTATCATCTTCAGCTTTTTTCCCCTGTCCTACCTCTTCTTCTTCTCCTCTTCCTTTTTCTTCGTCTTCGTCTTCGTCTTCGTCTTCGTGTATTCTCGTATTTCTCTCTATCGTACGTGTACAAGCAGACTCGAATAATTAGAATTTTAAGGCAGGATTACAAAGGCCGAGGAGGGGGAGGAGAGGCATTGGACTCACCAGTCACAAGAGAAACACACCATCTACACATACCTAAGGCGTTCTATTCTGATCGACTGAGGCCTACTACTATATCATCATCTCTTTGTTGCTGCGTCTAGCATTTAAAATCATGAGTTCGACCTTTTACAATGCTGTAATTCCGATGCCATTTTAATATCAATTTAGCACTTCATATCTAAAAGGTAACAGACGATAAAAAGTTACACTAGTAGTGTATATCTTAAAGGGGACGTGGATAAGACAAAGTAAAAGTTATAGAAAAGGGAGAACATTGCGCTTCATATTACGAAAGCAAACGCAGAAAGGGATGATAATAGATAAATTCTGCGACGGCGGTAAGTCAGATGATGCTGGTAGGGGGGGGGGGGGGACAATAAAAATATTTATCTTCACTTTACCAGTGTTGTGAAGGGGAAATTTGTTTTAATGATCCCAGTTTTTTTCCCGGAAAAGAAATGAAAAGTCCAGCGGAGAAAAAGAAACGTAGATCCTTTTTTTCATTTCCCGAAAGTGAAAGTAAAGGGTACTGCAATAACCATGCCAGATGAAGTGCTTATTGGCACGCAAACTTTCAAAACAGTTCAGCCTTACATTATATTTATATATATTTATGATACTGATTATTAATATAATTATGCACCCCTTTTTCAAGTTATGAAGAATAAAAGCCGGTTTGAATAAAAATTTGTCCTTACTTGACAAAAGCTTATGGCCGAAAATCAATATATCATCTTTCTCTTAGGGTTGATCTCGTTTTGTATTGCTTTCGTTACAGATTTCCATCGACCTTCGCAGGAATCTCTTGATATATAAATCACATCATTAGCTCATTAGGATTAATCTATTGATTATTGATTGTAAATCAATTTACTGACGAACATTAATTTAGAAAAAGGGACTCGATACTAAATATTAAATCAGTTGAATGTGTTTCTATATGTTTTTAATGAATCACATTAATGTCAGTAAGTTTCATAAATGAAGGTTTGCAGGTCTCTGAAAGGGATTCATCTATTCAGCATAATGAAAACACAAATGCATCAAATTTATGATATAAAGTAAAACAGGACAATTTGAGTATTGTATAACTACAAGTTGTCATTGCATCACCGATCATGCGACGCTACGGATTTCTCCTGATGTCATCTTATGTAATTAATATTTTAAGGAAAAACTAAATTGATATATAAAACTTTTGCATAAGCAACCCGGTATATTACAGGGATGTATTGTCCTGTTTCATAACGGTGGTACACAACGGAACAATACCCTATGTACTTTACTCAAGTACATGGACGCGTGTGTGTGTTAAGTGTTTCGCCGTGATCAAAAGCGTTCGGAGACCGGGGCCGAATCGTCAGACTCCGGGAATGAGAGAGGAGTTCCCCGTTTAGTGTCCCACCATGCATCCATCCTCTCAGAGGTATCACCTCGTCAATAACGCAATTTTTAGCATTCTAATCACGGGGTATAGATAAGAAGTGAGAGTATATCGAAGTATAAAGGAGCTGGCCATGTCCCTTCCTCTAAACATTACCAAAAGTTATCCGTGGTATTGTGGTCTCTTCCTCCAGTAATGGCTTCAAATTACTGGAATAAGAAATGCTCCATCATATTCCGATTCTCTGCAAAGAATTATTATGTAAGTTTCCTTTTTTCCTTTTACCTTTTTAATTAGTCTTGAATTTGAATCAGCCATTCATCAGTTTATCAATTACATATTAACGTACAACATTGGAATTGTTAAGACCACTCCTTACATGCATGGAAATTATTGGTTTGGCATTTCATATTGTCTTGTTTTTCTTTAGCCGTCCCATTTCCCCCTCAGAATAACTGGACTTCATTTGAAATAAGAAATAGTTAAAACATACTAGAGTTTTGATTGAAAAAAAAACACCTCATAATCATTTAGAGCAGTAACTATTCCAAAAGAAAAATAAGAGAATTTTATAAACTAGAATTAACAACAACCGTCAAGCCTATAAGTGGTTAGAGTGTGGAGTTTAGCAGATTGAAAAATATTTTAAAAATGGTTTGGCTGTATAATTATTGATCGCATTTAACTCTTTAACAGAAATAAATTATGATATTATTGGGAACAATCCAAAGATTGTTACATGGAGACACCTTCTTGTCGCCTGTATCTCCCTCCGCCGGGCTCGTCCGCCTGGGACTGGTCCAGACACGCGCTCAAAATAGGCAGGTGTATAAGTTCCTTTCCGCTGGTCTAATTAACCGCTTAGTGTGGAGCAGATGGTAAAAACTTGAAGTGTCATAAGATTAAAGATGGCAGACTGTCATGCATTTCATGTCGACACATAGAAACATAGCTTTTGCCTTTTTTAATTCATGAAATAACTGTATTCTTAAAAAGGAAACACAGCTTTACGCAAGCAAAGGTAATTGTGATGACAAATTAGTTTGAATACCTTAATCCCCCTCTTGATTGATATTTTATGTATGATATTAACAATGTGTCATGCAATTTTCATTATCATCATTGTTATTATTACCCTTATCATCATTATTATTGTTATTATTATTATTATTATTATTATTATTATTATTATTATTATTGTTATTATTATTTTTATTATTATTATCATTATTTTTTATTATTATTATTATTATTTCAGTGTCATCATCAATATCATTTTTTTATCGTCATCATGCGTGTGTGTGTTTTAATTGACAGCATAACTACATCTTATTGAAAAAAGAAAACAAAATTGATTACAACTTTCAAAGAAGCGTGATCATTTCGTAGCAACCTGAATAGAATAGTATGTCAGCAATATAAAATATAGACAAATGATGTTCATAATGCAACGACTTATGACTTATCATGACTTTAAAAGGCTTCCCTACACTAATCGTCTTTCAATAAGTAGCATAAGGAGTGTAAGTCGAACTCACTCACTTAAAAGCACAATTTTTTAGATAAAAGCTGTTGTAATTGTCTTCATAAACACTCGCAAGATGTACTCAAAATAGTACTTTTGCATTTGAAAAACAGAACAACAACAAAATTATCAATAATGAAAGCTCATTGAAGTAGAATTTCAATCTAAAAGTAGGCCTACAAACCAATATAACATTTTTATGTTAATAATATGTACAATTAAGGGTCCCATTTTGTTTTACAATCGGTATAAAGTTCTTTAAAATAGAAATGTGTGCACTTCTGTAGTTGAGTAAAATGTAAGCTTGATCTCCCCTTTTGCAATATTGCTATAAATAACAAAGAAAAGTCATTCGATTAAATAGGTCTATCAGTCATCACGACTACGTAGTCCTCGATCAATATATAGGCCACAGTAAAACCTATAAGCACTGTAAACTTGACCTATTCCTCTTTGAAAAAAGAGTTAAGTACACTTTTTGAATGGTCACATTATCATATTGTAAATACCCGGCAATGCGACTGAGCCACAACGCCAGGAGATTTCTCTTGCATTATCTCCCCGCAGCGCTTGGCGCACCACTCACTACTGATTTCCGTTTCGGCTGAAACTTCACGGCAGATTTTTCCCCCTCACGTTATTTCAGCCTTCCCCTTTTTCACCATCATGCTAAGTTTCGCTCCCTGGGCCCTAGCTCTGCCCCTGTACGCGTTTAGTCAGACCTGATGATGTACTTGCTTGCTCTCATCGGCGAGAGTCAGATCACAAGTTTGTTTCAAGGAAGGGCCTAAATTGATTAAGACTTTTGGAGCAAACAATGTTGCCCACAAACATTCACATAGTTACTCAAGTCTCTAGAACGTCAATAGCACAAGCTCGCTTTATATTTGTTAAAATATGTTGTACAAACATTTAGCCCCCCCAAAAAAACTCAAGCAGTATAAGTCGAGATTGCCATCAATGGATTTTCTTTCATTGCTGTTTTTATTTAAAAATAAATAGGCCTAATTCGTTATTCTATGTACGAATTGTTGTTTCATATTTTTTCTGAAAATTTGTTGAAAACCATTTGAGGAAATCATAAATGTATCTCTAAATGTGCGAATTTAGTTGGCATTTTTGACAGTGATTGAAATATTACTTATTCATATCGGTTAAGTACTGAGTTCTAAGTATGAATAATATTATGCTATTAAAATGTTGTACTTGTAGAAAATGTTACTCCACAGAGATTAGGTGCCATTTGTAAATCCATAAGCTTACAAATCTCTAACAAGTCCCAAAGCTGATAAAATACCAATTCATGCTCGCTTCGCTGACAATGTGTCTGCAGTTTGAAGAGACTGTCAAATGTCCCATCTCATTACTAGTAGGACAGTCATACTTAGTGCTAAGGGTGCTACCGGTCCATCACAAACGTGTCACTTGTCACAGGTGTGCAAGGACTGGCTTTGAACGCCGTCGCCATTGAATGACAACCATTCCCCGACTCCCCGCACCCATTTTCCCCTCAACCATCCCGTCATCATGCTATCATGAAGCACCTCATATCAACTGACGTATGTATCATGTACACGATCAATCTCATGCTACATCAAGTGACATAATTATAACAGGAATTTTAGAAAGTTGAGTCATGTGTTTTTGTTTTTCCCCAAGCGAGTTGCTTAAAATTAACAGTTGGATATTTACGTGAAAAGGAAACATAGCACAACCTGAACACGACTGTGGGCATAATGTAGCCTATTACATTCGACACTTTAATAGATATCTGTTGGGAGATTTTCACCTCGTGATTGCCGAGTCGTTTATACAAGTTTTGTGTGATGTACCAGATAGAGAGAAGGTGGGGATAGAGAGAGACAAGAAAGTATGGGTTTGCAATTGAACAACAAAAATAAATTTGATACCTAGTTTGACACAATGGTGTTATAATGTATGCAATATGGATTGATTTATTTGTTTTTAATCAGTAAATATTTTACACTGACCACTGTAATAATATATCGCACACGTGTTATACTGTAAACGGTTTCTGCTGCATGTATGCAAATGTCAGTTGTAGAAAACCAAATCTTGAAATGTGTTGGATATGTCTGTATGTTGGTTTAGAAGATTCTGATTAATGCGAGGAAAGTTTCCGATTGTGAGTAGGCGTCGTTTCCTCAATAATTCCTGATCAAACTGATGATGTTCAGGATACAAGTCAATTGCTCTTTCATGTTCGCAAATATTAAAGGTAATGAGCTGCTTGAGAGTTCAAAAGGGTGAAATTGCCCCAAGATATAAATCAAGAAGTTGGGAAGTTCATATACTTGATGTGAGATTACTAAATTTGGTAAGAATGTCAGAGAAGATTAAATACTAAGACTACATCTCATGAAAGAAAACGTTTACTTGATTTCTGAGGCAAAAACAAAATGAGTCGCATAAAATTTCCGAAAAATTGGGTGACGCATACGCACACAGATAGTATAGGGCCAGAAATCTGTATGAATGAATATACCATCGTAATTGGGGGAATGGAATATAGGTAGCAACTTAGCTTTTTTGGAGCTCTGTATTGTTGCAAACATTTTCCGTGTGTTAAGAATGGATATGGCGATCGGAAAACTGAATTAAAGATAATATAAGTATCACCTTTGAGAACCAGGTAGTGTGAGGTTGGTCTCTTCCTGGTTTTACGCCCACCACAGACCAATAACTTAATCAGCGGAAAGTATCATGTTCATTCAAATATTAGGTAGAATGCATAATTAACGTTAATGAGCATTCCTTCGTTGACTCACCTTTGTGATTCACTTTGATTCAAATGTGTTTGATGACAAATATTAGGTCGTCCTCTTCAAAAGATGCAACGTAACTTCGTTCTATATGTTAATTAATTTTATTTACAAAAATATATGCAGTGTATTATTGTCAAATGATTTGCCTTTAAAAATAGCGATTATCGGTGAGATCTTAGGCACATAAAAAGTTGTTTAGCGTTGTTGCATTCAACGAAATATTATTTTACTTTGGAGGGCATTTTCGATAGAGACAGTAGTCTCCTAGCTGGGTACAACTTTGAGGAAAAAAATGTTATTTCTCCAACCACTCTCGTCTCAGAGTTAAATGCACTACTACATGACTACGTTATGATATGATTACTCCAAAAATGACTGATGATAAATTTCTTTATTGTAATAGTTTAATATGCGACATAATTGCAAATGCATGATATAAGGCAAACCAGAATTGGCTTGCTTTGAAACTAATCGAAATATTGAACCATTATTGGATGCCGCTTGATGAGCTGAGCTCCCATTTAATCTTTGTACAGATCTCCTTCATTCTTCAATAAATGATATACAATTCATAATTTGTATGATGAGACTGCACCTGCAATAGGTAGACAGGGAGACAATTCTATATCACATTAACCTATTACCCAAATTTGATTTGTCTGAGCCGGACATAGGTCCATTACCCGCAGTAAACGCGTGCTGTTCGTACCGGACCTGGACCTAATTAATAGGCCTGGGGTAGCCTAAATGAGACTCGACACTGAGAAGAAAGAGGTGTTTAACATTGGCACTCTGAACTTCTAAATATGACACCCCTTAAAGATTTATGGCAGGACCATGTCATTCATTTGTAAAAACAACCGATGGATCAAAACAAGATGGCTTAAATAACGTAGACACTCTAATGCCTTTCGGTAATTGGAGAGAAGTGCATGGAGTTTATGATTACATTCGTACCTAGTTTTTCCTCCGAATTGTTTTTCAGATGGCCTAATTATCATGGTATCTATTCTGTATTCGGAAAGACGATATTTGTTGAGAAAAAGATCTGATGAGTAGACTTAGGAGCGGCGCTAGAGGGAGAGGGATGTGGGGCCGTGAAACCCCTACCTAAAATATAAGTGATGAAAACTGGGATTTTACCCCTGATTTTTTAACTCGATCGAATTATCGAAGCATGTTGATTATTGTTTAACACCTCAAGCTCTTAGCTGATATGGGATAGACAAAAATGATGCCTAATTTAGTGTCACGGTTCTCGGCATTCCTTGCATGTTCTCCAGGGCAAGAGTGCCAAATGTATAATCTTGTTCCGGCTTGGACCCAAGAAGGGATATAGTACTGAACCTCAGAAGAGAACACCAAAACTTGTCATTTGAAAGATACGTGGAGCGAAGAGAGAATGGGGATACCAAAGAACGCAATTATTATGCGCTTCTGACAGGAAAAATTAAATGTTTTTATATTCTTAATGATGTTTTTGATGTACACGATTATGTCACGATGTTCTAGTTTATTAAAGGAATGTTGCTTAACGAAAGTTAACTTGAGTCATTCATTGCATGTCTCCTTATTGTCTAGTGTCACCGGACTGTGGATCACAAGGTCCGCGGTTCAAGTCCCGCCGCGCCGCACTAATGTCCTTAGTCTACATTAAGACAAGACATTAATCTAAATTTGTCACACTCGACCCAGGTGAGGTAAATGGGTACCTGGTAGGATTATTTCTTGAAATGCACTGTGCTCTGATAATGGCTGCTAGAGCTCAAGCTAGGGTAATAATTTCCAAAGCTCTTTGGAAGCGCATAGAGATGTTACAATGTGATATGCGCTATACAGGAACCGAATATTATTATTATTATTAGTGTTTGTCGACCTCTCTGTTGCTCTTTACTTGAATTTTGTTAATTGTCCTAAATGTCCCTTTCTCACCGAAAGTTCAACATTCACTTTGGAGGAGTTGATACAAGTAGGTCCTACTGCGTCGAAAAATCAAGGTCCTAGAGTTCATCTACACAAATATTGAAAGTTCCATTTTTCTTCGTTAAAATAGCCAAGAAGGATATCAAATTAGGTCTAGACTTTTAGATGCTATATGAAATATGTAGTCTGCAAACAACCCCAGGGTCTTTTAACTAGAGAAACAAAAGGAAAGTCACACATTGACTATATTTAACTTTGTTTTGGCCTACGGTTTACGACGCGGTTGTCTGACTTTGTGTTTCTTGGTTAATTTCAGAGCTACT